>NC_057713.1:26900391-26948506 GCF_004010195.1 Chiloscyllium plagiosum
GAACTTGCAGCATGGGTGGGTATCTGGGACTACGATGTTGTGGCCATTTCGGAGACATGTTTAGAGCAGGGACTGGAATGGTTGTTGCAGGTTCCAGGATTTAGATGTTTCAGTAAGAACAGAGAAGATAGTAAAAGAGGGGGAGGTGTGGCATTGTTGGTCAAGGACAGTATTACAGTTGCAGAAAGGATGTTTGGGGACTCGTCAACTGAGGTAGTATGGGCTGAAGTTAGAAACAGGAAAGGAAAACTCACTCTGTTGGGAGTTTTCTATAGGCCTCTGAATAGTTCCAGAGATGTAGAGGAAAGGATAGCAAAGATGATTCTCGATAGGAGTGAGAGTAACAGGGTAGTTGTCATGGGGGACTTCCACTTTCCAAATATTGACTGGGAACACGATAGTACGAGTACTATAGATGGGTCAGTTTTGGTCCAGTGTGCGCAGGAGGGCTTCCTGACACAGTATGTAAACAGGCCAACTAGGGGCAAAGCCACATTAGATTTGGTACTGGGTAATGAGCCCAGCCAAGTGTTAGACTTGGAAGTAGGTGAGCACTTTGGTGATAGCGATCAGAATTCTGTTATGTTTACTTTAGTGATACAAAGGGATCGGTGTATACCACTGGGCAAGAGTTACAGCTGAGGGAAAGGCAATTACAATGCGATTAGGCAAGATTGAGGAAGCATAGGATGGAGAACGAAACTGGAGAGGATGGGAATATTAGAAATGTGGAGCTTATTCAAGGAAATGCTCCTGTGTGTCCTAGATAAGTATGTACCTGTCAGGTAGGGAGGAAGCTGTAGAGCACGGGAGCCGTGATTTACAAAGGAAGTGGAATCTCTGGTCAAGAGGAAGAAGAAGGTTTATATTAGGATGAGATGTGAAGGCTCAGTTAGGGTGCTTGAGGGTGACAAGGTAGCCAGGAAAGATCTAAAGAGAGAGCTCAGAAGAGCCAGGAGGAGACATGAGATGTTGTTGGTGGATAGGACCGAAATAAACGCTAAGGCTTTCTATAGGTATTTAAGGAATAAAAGAATGATGAGAGTAAGATTAGGGCCAATCAAGGATAGTAGTGGGAAGTTGTGTGTGGAGTCAGAGGAGATAGGGGAAGCACTAAATGAATATTTTTCGACAGTATTCACTCTGGAAAACAACAATATTGTCGAGGAGATTACTGAGATACAGCCTACTAGACCAGGTGGGATTGAGGTTCACAAGGAAGAGGTATTAGAAATCCTGCAGAGTGTGAAAATAGATAAGTCCTCTGGGCCGGATGGGATTTATCCTAGGATCCCCTGGGAAGCCAGGGAGGAGATTGCCGAGCCTTTGGCATTGATCTTTAAATCGTCGTTGTCTACAGGAATAGTGCCAGAAGACTGGAGGATAGCAAATGTGGTTCCCCTGTTCAAGAAGGGGAGTAGAGACAACCCTGGTAATTAACCCTGGGAGATATAGCAGTTTGGATCAGTAATTGGCTTTCTGAAAGAAGATAGAGGGTGGTGGTTGATGGAAAATGTTCATCCTGGAGTCCAGTTACCAGTGGTGTACTGCAAGGGTCTGTATTGGGTCCACTGCTGTTCGTCATTTTTATAAACGACCTGGATGAGGGCGTAGGGTGGGTTAGTAAATTTGCAGATGACACTAAGGTCGGTGGAGTTTGGATAGTGATGAAGCATGTTGTAGGTTACAGATAGACATAGATAAGCTGCAGAGCTGGGCTGAGAGGTGGCAACTGGAGTTTAATGCAGACAAGTGTGAGGTGATTCACTTTGGTCCGGAGTAACCGGAATGCATAGTACTGGGCTAATGGTAAGATTCTTGGTAGTGTAGATGAGCAAAGAGTTCTCAGTGTCCAGGTACACAGATCCTTGAAAGTTGCCACCTAGGTTGACAGGGTTGTTAAGAAAGCATACAGTGTTTTAGCTTTTATTAATAGAGGGATCGAGTTGCGGAACCATGAGGTTATGCTGCAGCTGTACAAAACTCTGGTGCAGTCGCACTTGGAGTATTGTGTACAGTTCTGGTCACCGCATTATAAGAAGGATGTGGAAGCTTTGGAAAGGGTGCAGAGGAGATTTACAAGGATGTTGCCTAGTATGGAGGGAAGGACTTACGAGTAAAGGCTGAGGGACTTGAGGCTGTTTTCATTAGAGAGAAGAAGGTTGAGAGGTGACTTAATAGAGACATATAAGATAATCAGATGGTTAGATAAGGTGGACAGGGAGAGCCTTTTTCCAAGTATGGTGACAACGAGCATGAGGGGGCATAGCTTTAAATTGAGGGGTGATAGATATAGGACAGATGTCAGAGATAGTTTCTTTCTCAGAGAGTAGTAAGGGTATGGAATGCTTTGCCTGCAACGGTAGTAGATTCATCAACATTAAGTACATTTAAGTTGTCATTGGACAAGCATATGGACATACATGGAATAGTGTAGGTGAGATGGGCTTCAGATTCGTATGACAGGTCGGCGCAACATCGAGGGCCGAAGGGACTGTACTGTGCTGTAATGTTCTTTTTTTTTTAGATTAGATTACTTACAGTGTGGAAACAGGCCCTTCGGCCCAACAAGTCCACACCGACCCGCCGAAGCGCAACCCACCCATACCCCTACATTTACCCCTTATTACCTAACACTAAGGGCAATTTAGCATGGCCAATTCACCTAACCTGCACATCTTTGGACTGTGGGAGGAAACCGGAGCACCCGGAGGAAACCCACGCAGACACGGGGAGAACGTGCAAACTCCACACAGTCAGTCGCCTGAGTCGGGAATTGAACCCGGGTCTCTGGCGCTGTGAGGCAGCAGTGCTAACCACTGTGCCACCGTGCCGCCCGTTCTATGTTCTATGTTCTATAATTCCAGATTCTATCATTCTTGACAGAAAGTAATCCAATCTTCTTGGTCTGGAGGTTTAGTAGTTAGGAGATCTTGACATAACTCTTGAGAAAGTTTTTGATGATGAAGGGTGGCCATCATTTTCACTGAAGGCATCATCCAGCCAGCAAGCATCTTGCCGACATGAAGGTTCTTACAGTGACTGCAGATGACCTGTTTGCATGCAGGTCTGGTAACTCAATTAAGCTTTGTTCTGAGTCCTTATGACATTAATAGGTTCTGCAATAACTTTATCATCATGGATAAGTATAACTTCAAAATGACCTGACAGAGAAATTTGTATTCATCCAGGAGATTGAATCTTGATTTTTGTTGGCTGGATGCATAAATTGTGGGACTATTTCTAAGTATAATAGTTGATCCTGAATCAAGTGAAAAGTTTTCCATTAAAATTCTTGATTTCATTACTATTCTTCCTTTTGACAACCAATTATTTCCTGGCCAACAATGTTTGTCCAGATCTTCAAATTCTTTTGTAGGGTCAACAAACACCTACTTGGTTAAAGACGAGAAAAGTTTCTGATTTCCTCTTCTCTTTCAATGTTCGATATTTTCCTACATTCAGAAGTTGTTCTATAGGATTTGCTTTGAAGGGGTAATTTCTTGTTGCACTTGCCAGATCAACCACACTGACAACATTGCGTGCCCTTGCTCGATAATTTTACAGGTTGTAGAAGTCATGACAACAGGCTGAGTAGCAGCACACAGGAAGTGGATTGTCAGGTCCTAGGGACTTATTGGCCTTTAATCCCATCAATGTTCCTCGACATCATTTACCCACTGATATTGATTTCCTTCAGTTCCTCCATCTCACTGGACCTTGGACTCCTCGATATATTTGGGACTTTATTTGTGTCCTCTTTTGAGAACACAGAAACAAAATATGTATTTAATTGGTCAGCCATCTCTTTGTTACATGTTATAACTGCCCATGTTTCTGACTGTAAAGGGCCTACATTTCTCTTCACTTGTCTTTTTCTCTTCACATACCTGTATAAGCTTTTACCATCAGTTTATATGTTCCTCACAAGCATTCTGTTTTAGTCCATTTTCCCCTTTGTCATCCTATGTTGAAATCTAAACTGCTACAAATCCTCAGGTCTGCTGCTCTTTTTGACCAAATTGTTTACCCCTTACTTAAATCTAATAATCTCTCTGATGTCAATTGTTTGCTATGTTCGGACCGCCTTTCCATTTTTTTCTTTTTTGTCAGACAGGAATGAACAATTGTTTTGGTTCCTCCAAGTATTCTTTAAATGTTTGCCATTGCCTCGCTACCCATTCCTGATTACTTATTAGATTAGATTAGATTAGATTACTTTACAGTGTGGAAACAGGCCCTTCGGCCCAACAAGTCCACACCGACCCGCCGAAGCGCAAACCACCCATACCCCTACATTTACCCCTTACCTAACATTACGGACAATTTAACATGGCCAATTCACCTAACCTGCACATCTTTGTGACTGTGGGAGGAAACCGGAGCTCCCGGAGGAAACCCACGCAGACATGGGGAGAACGTGCAAACTCCACACAGTCAGTCGCCTGAGGCGGGAATTGAACCCGGGTCTCTGGCGCTGCGAGGCAGCAGTGCTAACCACTGTGCCACCGTGCCGCCCACAAAGGAATAATCTCCATTAAGGAATAATCTCTAATTTGTCATAGTTGGCTCACGCCTCATACCATCGTAGTTTCTTAATTTAGATTCATGACCCTAGTCTCAGAATCAACTACTTCACTCTCCAGCTTAATGAAAAGCTTTTCCATATTGTGGTTATTCCTCACCAAAAGGCCTCACTCAGCTTGACTGCTAATTATTCCTTTCTCATTCCCCAATAACCTGTCTAGGTGGCCTATTCCCTAATTGGTTCCTCAACGTATGACTCCAGGAAACTCTCTTCCAAACACTTCAAGAATTCCCCCTCCAGTGCATTGTTACTGAATTAATTTGCCAAATCTATTTCAGATTAAATTCAACCATAATTACAGCTGTACTTTTATTATTTGTCTCTAATTTATTGTTAAATTCCTTCTTAAACATTACTACTACATATTTAGGGTCTATATATAACCTTGCATGGTGGCGTTTTCTAAGTTCTACCCCTGCAGATTCCACTTCACCAGCGGAACTGTTCTTCCTCAATCTTGTGTTAATTTGTTCTCTAACCAGCAATACTACCCATCTCCTTTGACTGTCCTTCCTAAAAACTGAATACCTTGGGATATTCAGTTATCATGCCTGGTCACCCTACATCCACGTCTCTGTAATCCGAACTATATCATATCCATTTATATGTATTCACTCAAGTCATGCATCCAAGTTATTGTGAATGTTCCATGCACTAAAACACAAGGCCAGTCTTTTTAAATTTCTTAGTCCTTTCCACAGATTTTATTTTTACATTGTGACCCTTTGATTCTTACCCTTGATCTCTCATTCTGTCACTTTACTCATTTTTCACTTTTTTTGTTTTTATCCTTGTTTCCCTATCTTCTGTCTCCTCTCTAATCTCCCACCAACCCTTGCAATTTTATTTTAAATGCTCCTCAACCATTATAGAAAATGCTCCCCAGGATATCATTCAACTTTTCAATGCATTCACAACAGACCATCAGGAAATTACAGAAGTAATGGATTTTTTTTCAAGCATTAGCCTCTTTTTAAGACATAGTTGCTATCTCAGCATCATTGAGATAGTTGTCTTCAGTTTGCAAGGATCAATGCTATGCAGCAAATTTTCTTTCACTATAATTTGAATTCTAGAGCAGACATTGCAAATGGACAAAGAAATGATTGTAAATTTGATTTGCAAATGCCTACTTCACATACTTGCCTCTTCTATGCCCTAGCATCCATCAGACATGGATCCTACACTTTTAACCAATTAAAGTGACAGTGAATCCACTTACCTTGAGTAATGTCCAATTCCTTTTCCAGATAAATTTTGCTTCCAGAGAAAGGCAAATGATGAACATGGAATATGGCTCACCGTGGACACCAACAGTGCTGGGCTCCATCTTTGGACCTGGGGGGTACTACCTCCCTAGAACCCTTATGTGCCCTTTACACCTTGCACCATCTCCAACAGCCTATTTCCATCTATCTGCCCTTCCCTGTCCACATGTGGAGACACACCTCATTGAACTTCATCCCTAGCTGTCCACCCTGTTCCCTGAGCTCCAACACTACACCTTATTAATTCCCAATCTGGTCCTCTGTATTACCTTGAGAGATGCCACATTGCTGGTCACTGACAATAATACCCCGTCTTCCAATGCTGTTTCGTAACACCGCATACATCTTGTGATTTCCCTCATTACTGTTCTTGTCCCCACCTCTACAAATGTTTGTACTTTCACACCTCCAGCCTTGACTCTCACGCTTCTTATAGCAGTGATCACTCTGCTGTCCCTACAGGCCAGCTTGCACCTTTGTCAATCATCAAGAAGCAGATTCCCCCACAAAATTGCAGAGACTTCTGACTGACTTTGCTGAGCAACCCCTGGATGTGACGGACGGGACCTCTGGCTACAGTGTTTGCAACTCCCTGATCGACAACACGTGGACAGGACTGACTGCTGCCTAATCCCTGGACTGGAGTTACACAGATTATCTGACTTTGATTGGTCCAAGCAGCTGAGTGACGGTGATCCATATCCCTTGACGGACTGTATTAGATGGCCTTGACAAACAGAGATCCCTCCCTGACTAAACTGAGGAAAATATGACGAAAATGATAGCGTAAGGCCTTGGCTACACATGATGTTAACACACTTGGCAAGGCAAACAAAGTAGAAATGTTGCAGGAAGGTGCTAAATGAGTGAGTGGTAAGAGACCAAAAGAACAGGCCTGAGGTCCAGCCTGGTTCACTTCATGGACTTATGACTCTTGCTGGAAATGATCTGTGATGACCTAATTGGGAGTATAAGGAACACAGTAGGGTTCTTCACTCTGAAAACTGGACTCTACAGATGAGAACTTCCTGATGAAGGTCTTATGCTTGAACCATCGATTCTCTTACTCCTCGGATGCTGCCTGAACTGCTGTGCTTTTCCAGCACCACACTCTTGAGATGGGAACTACACACATTCCTCCACACAGTGAGACATACAACACCCTGATGGCAAGAGCCATGTCTCCATCCTCATACAACTCCAGTCTCAGCATGTACAACAACTTGGTGAAGGTGACTGAGCCATACAGAACATCAAAAGGGAGTACATGCTGTATTCTGAACTTTTTGGATTTGATTTGATTTGATTTATTATTGTCACATATACCTAGGTAAAGTGAAAAGTTTTGTTTACATGCAGTACAGGCAGATCATACTGTACAAAGTGTATGGTACGGTGGCACAGTGCTTAGCACTGCTGCCTCACAGTGCCAGAGACCGGAGTTCAATTCCCGCCTCGGGCAATTGTCTATGTGGAGTTTGCACATTCTCCCCCTGCCTACGTGGGTTTCCTCCGGGTGCTCTGGTTTCCTCCCACAGTCCAAAGATGTGCAGGTTAGGTGAATTGGCCATGCTAAATTGCCCATAGTGTTAGGTAAGGGGTAAATGTAGGGGAATGGGTCTGGGTGGGTTGCTCTTCGGAGGGTTGGTGTGGATTTGTTGGGTCGAAGGGCCTGTTTCCACACTGTAGGGAATCTAATTATGGAAATAGAACAGAATGAAGATTGCAACGTTAACAACTGCAGAGAAGGTGCACAGACAACGAGATGAACATTACATTTAAAATTGGAGAAGTTAATTCAAAAGTCTAATAATGGCTTCTAATGTCAGACCCACATAAACGATGAATCTGAGCACTGAATTCGGCAGAGTCCATCATAATACTGACATGAGATATGGTAACCATGATGTGGAGGTACTGATGTTGGACTGGGGAGACCAAAGTTAAAAATCACACATTACCAGGTTATAGTCCAACAGGTTTGCTTGGAGAGATGGTGAAGACTCCCACAACTCCCTTACAAGTTTCACAAATTACAGCTCATCTTTGGCCAGCATTCACTTCCTTTCATGTCATTACTGCTAATGTCTGCACCATTGAGATTGCAATGTTCAATTTGCAAGCATCAATGACATGGTGCAAATTGCTTTTGATCAGAATTTGAACACAAGGCACGCTCACTCTGCATGCATTGCAAACCAGTGAACAATGTTTTAAATTAAATGTAGCTGAATTTTGCAAATGCATGCTTCATATATTTGCCCCCTCAATATCCTAGCATTCAGCAGACAAAGACACTTGTTTGAATCAAGATGCAGTGCATTTGCTGCTTATGCTGTGTGTGTTACATCGACATCTCAGTGTACCATACATCAAGATGTCACACTCCCAGACAAATCTCTGCTGGCAAGTTGTTTGTCAGTGTTTGCACCAAAGAACACATGAATAAAGCAGTCCTGATAACCTTTATTCTCTGGCTTAAATGACAATGGCACAACATGGCAAGGCAAGGCAGGGATCCTGCAAACATGCAAGTAGGTGCTAAGTAGATGAGCGCTTAGTGAAAAAGATGCAGTGTGGTACAATCTTTGAGTTATGTGCCTCTGCTGCAAGGAACAAGTACTTTCAGCAGGCTTTCAATACAAGTTGATGATGCACCTTATATTGCAGGTCTGTACTTCCTAAGCATCCTATAAGTGAATCAATGAGGTACCATGAATAATTGGTGGGTTGGCACATATTGGATGTCAATATCCTAGACTGGATGTATGTACGGCTGGTGCCCTTAGATTGTGCCCTGTGAGCATAGTGAGTAACGTGGAGGTTGTTCACAGCCAACAGTGAACTGAAGACATCAGGTATTCATTCTGACTTCCATGTTAAGAACAATCTGTATCAAACTTGCTAACAGTGGGTGGTATTAATAAGCTGTTAATAAGCAATAACTCATCATATTAGGTAACTGACTACTGTCTGGTGAGAATCTCACCCCAGTGCCCCAAACATAGTTAAATGATTCAGCAAGGTAATGCATCAAGATAGGTCTCGTTGGATTTCTCAAAGAATTTTGCCATATTTCTCACCACAACCCACATTATTCATGTCCCTATAAAATTCCATTAATGATTCTATTGCTCTGCCTGATAAGATATCTAACACCCTTACAATTTTCTGCTGAGAAACATTCTCCCAAATTTTCCCTTCATTCTTTTGGTGATAATATTTTGACTGTTGATGACCAACGCAGCAAATAGTGGAAGTAAAAAAGAATCCTTATATTTGTAGATATCTGTGGTATAAATGGCAAGACAACATCTTCAAATAATGTAGTGCTTAAGGGAAAGAAGGAAATTATTGCTGTGTAAAAGAAGGAATAAGCTCCTTTTACTATAGCAATTACAAGATCTATGACGTCAATAGCTCCTACAAAAAAGGCAGCAATTTGGAAAAAAACAAAGATAGGAAACAGAGGTACAATGTTACAGGAGATAAGGCTGCCCATCATTGTTCAGCAATCTGTCCAATTATCTGAGGCGCATAAAAGACACAGTGAAGTTCGAACCAGCAAGAATGAGATAACGAAAGAAAACAAAATAAAAGACATAGAAGGTTTCTCTCAGTGAGGACTTTGATGACCTTCAAGGAGAGTTAGTGTGGAAAGGTTCAGATAAGCAATGTTCATGATTTCCATTAAGTTGTATACACTTAGGTTTTACACATCAACTTCGAACTCGGCATACAGCTATTTCTAGATCTTTTACAAATAAAAATAAGTTAATTGCCCATCATATTGTATTATCTAGCTTTTTGAAACAATGAGAAAGAATAGAATGAATTATCCAATAGAAATGTCACTATGCGCATTGTGGAAACATCTCCTCTGGTGAGAACAGGTATGAATGTAGCTGTGACACCCTTTAAAGTCAAATGGGTAAATGTGACAGAGATGGTGGATTCATGATAATGTTACTGGACTAGTAACCCAGACATCTGGGCTAATGCTAAGGGGTCATGGATTCAAATTTATTAAGATGTTTAATTGAATTTAAATTCAATTAATAAAACTGGAATTGAAAAGTAAACTCATTCGTGGTGATCAAAAACTATCATCGATTGTTCTAACAACCCACCTGGTTTATTAATCTCCTTTAGAAAACGAAATCAGCCACTTTTATCCAGTCTAGTCTACATGTGACTCAAGACCCACAAGCATGTGGTTGATTCTTAACTGGCCTCTGAATGACCCTATCACGCTGTTCAGTTCAAGGAGCAATTAGGAATGGGCATCACATGTTGACCTTGTTCATGACACCTACATTCTATGAAAGAATTAAAAATGTGGGCGCTGCCAAAGTTTCAGATGGCATGGGAACCTGACTGGTCTACTGCACCATCAGGAAAGGAAGAAGGAAGAGAAATGAGTTAGAATCCCAGACTTATACAGCATGGAAACAGACCCTTTGATCCAAGTGGTCCATACTAACCAGATATCCTAATCTGATTTATTCCCATTTGCCAGCACTTGGCCCATATCTCTCTAAACTCTTCTTATTCATATACCCAACCAAATTAAATGTTAATTGTACCCACCTCCACCACTTCCTCTGGCAGATCATTCCATACACATACCACCCTATGCATGAAAATGTAGCCCCTCAGGTCCCTTTTAAATCTTTCCCCCTCTCACCTTGAACCTATGCCCTCCAGTTCTGGTCTCCTCCCCCCTGGGAAAAAAGACTTTGGTTATTCACTCTTTTCATGCCCCTCATGATTTCATAAACCTCTGTAAGGTCACCACTCAGCCTCTGATGTTCCAGGAAAAAAGCCCATCCTATGCAACCTCTCCCTTTAGCTCAAACCCTCCAATCCCGGCAACATCCTTGTAAACCTTATCTGAACTCTTGCAAGTTTAACATCTTTCCCATAGCAAAGGAGACCAGAATTGAATGCAGTATTCCAAAAGTGACCTAACCAATATCCTATACAGCTGCAACATGATATCCCAACTCCTATACTTAATGTGCTGACCAATGTTACCAATTTAAAATGCAACCTGTTTCATTCAGTGGATTTCTGAAAATGTAAGTAAGGCTCTTGAAATATATTTGCATTTTATGTCACACTTTTGCTGCTGACAAATCTCTGTCTCAATATGTTCTGTAAGAATGATTCCTATCATGGGAATAGATGGATCAGATGCAATGGAGGGATCAGCACACATTGAAGTTTTGAAAAGGGAAAGAATCTACTAATGCTGCAAATTGGAAATAACAACAGGTGCCAGTTAGCACCTGAAACAGTGAGAATGACGAGTAAATATTTGATGACACGATCTGCTCTTCACAACTGGCAGTCAAGCTGGAGACCATATTTTAGAAAGCAGGATGTGGGAACAGATTACAGTAGGTGACACCCAAAAGAAAGACAGAGCACGCAGTTATATTGTGTATGATTGCAGGCTATTTATTCTCTCACTTCCTTTTAGGCTTTGCCAAATCATTCCTTTTAACCAACCAATTAGTCACCTATCTGATGCCTGTTTCTTTGGTTCAGTGTGTGTTATTTTGTTTTGTCTGATTATGTTCTTGTGAAGTGGCTTTGCATGTTTGTCTATGTTGGAGGTAATATACAGTTGCAGATTCTTTAGAGAGTTTAATGTGGCCATATTTATCCTTTGTTAATGATTATAAAGATAGGCAGCAATTTATCTTGAGAACAGCTCAATGACTGAGCATGCCCTTCATGAAACTGCCTAGTTACTGGACCTTCTAATTTGTGTTTTAATACCTGCAACTGGGTGTATGTCCACAAAAACAACAGTGAGAAATGGAAATATATCTTTGTTTGTCCTCTGTGATTAGCTTTGACTATAAGCCTAAACTCCAGTGAGCTTTGACTGGGACTTTGCCATCACTGTCCTCTGGAAAAAGTTAGCTAGAGGTCAGTTCAGTAATGAAGTATAATGGAACCGCCCAAGGCTAGATTTTTCTGTTAAAGGAAGACATGAGGGACAGGAGTTTCCATTTTGGTCGCAATTTACAATTCAGGCTCCAACCTTTCCTCAAGTTTCATGCTCAAACTTAATTGTGTATTTCGAAATGTAAAATCTTCTGTGATTCAGGACAACTGGGTAGCATTTCAAAATGCAATTTAAAAGTATAGATATATTTCTGGATATAATTAAGAGTGGTAACCTGTTGCACTCATGTTAGTACAGCCGAAAATAGGTTCAATTCCCAAAATAGGCATATCAAACTAATGACTTTTGGTTCATTTTCTGTGAGTAACCTAATTTTAAATAACTTGAAATTTAGTTTTACAGTAAACTTTTGTTACAAAAGCAAAACACTGTGGATGCTCAAAATCTGAGACAAAAATTTTAGATTTCTGATGAAACGTGATGAATTAAAACTTTCAATGGAATTTTCTAATGCAATAATGTGGGAAATGGTTAGAAATGTGGAAAAATGTGGAAAAATGTGTAAAAAGAGTAAGGTTGATATTTTTTCCAACTTCTCCTTCAGCTTTAAACAGTGAATTCTGAATATTATTAATGAGAGGTGACTACCTTATTTCCATGCATTAGCAATTCACTTCTCCTGCTGTGAGAAACTATATGGTGCCAATTCCCAACACAAAGGTTAGAATGGTTACCTAACAAGTCACTACTCACTTCTGTGGACCTTCACCAACTTTGTCTTCACAGCAATGTCCTTGCCTGCCCATTGCCACCATTCATTTGCATCCTTCATCTGCACAAGTGATGCAATATGGGTCTTAATTAACTTTCTTCAGGTTTGCTTACTCTGTGTTTTCATGGAGGCTGCCAGCCTTTGCTTTTCAGTAGTGAGGGACAGACAGGTAAATTTTCATGGTGTGGTGCACTGGACAGGCAAATCGGTGGATGCATCACTGTACAGTACTGCGCTATGTCAGTGTCACAGCTCCGTGCCAGCAAATCACAGCTAAAATACGCTGCATGCACTTCAACCAATTAGCCATGTGTGAATGTCAAAGGGCACTGGTGCTTAATTGTCTGAAGTAGAACTAGGTTCGTTCGGGAGAACTATCAAAGTCAGTTAAGGGATTTGGCTGATTCCAGTCCAAGGAGTGGGCTATTTTGTTTTCCTGCTATGGAGCATTTTAGTACGGTGGAAGTACAGTTGGTGTGGTGCATGAGCAGGAGAGGTGGTGAGGAGTCCCTAGTGATTGAGCAGGAAACATTGAGAGCTGAAAGTATTAGTAGTTTGGATGGATGAGGTGAGTGCAAGCCCTTGAATTGACATGATGCATACAACACTGAGAGTAGCAATCCATGAGCCATTGTGAGAAGAGTGTGAAGTGGCCAAGGTGGAGTGAGTGATGGCTTTGTGACTGAAAGCCACAGCAGAAAGAAAATGCTGGCACTTGCCCTTGTAGAGCACAGAGAACATTGACCTTCTCCTGGAATGACTGTGCAATAAGCTTCACCTGCAACACAACTCTGATTCAGACTGCCATCACAGTTGAGACTGGCTGTGTTTATTGGCATGACCTCCTTTGCCAGTCAGCAGTAAACAACATTTCCTTCCTTTCCACTTCCATGCACCTCCAAGCTCACTGTAGCTTGACTAAAAAAACAACTTTTCTTTTGGAGCCATTTCCTCAAGGTAACAGTGCAGGACAACAATGTGAAGGACATTTCCTGGTTTGTAGCATCTGAAATGACGCACAGTTGATTTTTAGATATGCTGCCAAAGTCATAAACATCATTAGAATTAGAATTAGGATTATAATTCTAATTCTAATCTTAATCAGAGTTCAGATTAAGATTAGAATTAGAGTTAGGATTAGGATTAGAATTAAGATTACAACCATTACCTTTCCTTATGTGTGACTTCATGTGATGGTTTCCAGAGAGGTTGTATAAATAATGAAAGAGAAAATCACATTTTGGCAGGAAAAAAAATAGAAAATTCAGCCCTTTGACTCTGTTCCTCACATCACACATGCTGCCAGATCTCCTGAGTATTTCCATTTGTTACATCGATTATACCATACTCAGTTTTCTTTTGGTAAAGTTGAAAATACATCAATACTTTTAAGATTATAACCTTAGCACCCTAGTATTTAGTAAAAAGGGCTTAATCATGTCTTCTTCTCTCAGTCTTCTCTATTCTAAGGAAAACAGCCTCAGTCTATTCAATTACTCTTTATAATTGAAACTTTCCAGTCTGGTAATATCCTGTTAAGTCTACATAGTGAAATCACACTCGTTCTATAATGCAGATTCCACAAAACTGCACAGAATACTCTTGCTGTGGTTGAACAAATGTGTTGTAGAGTTCCAGTAGAAACTCCTTGTGCTTAAACTCTATGCCTTGCCTAATAAAGTCAAATATTCCACATGCCTTCTTTTCCTCTTTATCTACCTTAAGGGACCAGTAGATTTGGAGAGCAAGATCCTTCAGATCCTTGGGGTTTCCCAGGATCCTATTGTTCATCATATACTTCCTTGTCTTGTTTATCCTGCCCAATAGCATTACATCACTTTTTTGAATTGAATTTCTAAGTACCGAGCAGCTCTGCCTCCACTACCCTCAGGCTATCCTTATAACTATTTATCACCCCACCATTTTTTATCATACTGAGCAATCTTCCTACATTGAAATTTAAATTATTTATATACAGTATAAACAGCAAGGATGCCAACATTGATCCCTGTGGTCACTGGTCACAGACTTCTCGTCATAAAAACACCTCTTAAGCAGCAATCTTTCCTTCCCATTACTCAGCTAATTTGGGATAAAATTAGTCAAATTTCCTCGGTTCCTATGGGAGAAAGTGAGGACTGCAGATGCTGGAGATCAGAACTGAAAACTGTGTTGCTGGAAAAGCGCAGCAGGTCAGGCAGCATCCAGGGAGCAGGAGAATCGATGTTTCGGGCACAAGCTGAAGAAGGGCTTATGCCCGAAATATCGATTCTCCTGCTCCTTGGTTCCTGTGGGCTCTTACATTTGCAATCAGTCTCCCATGTGGGACCTTATCAAAAGCCTTGCTGAAATCCAGGTGGACTATATCAAATGCATTCTCCTTTTAACCATAACCTGGTTACATCTTTGAAAAATTCAACCAAGTTGGTCAGACATAACCTCCCCTTAAAAAAACCATGCTGACTGTTGTTGATTAACTCCTGCCTCTCCAAATGTCGATTAATTATGTCCCTCAGAATTGTCTCCATTAGTTTCCCCACTACTGAGGTTAGACTGACTGGTCTGCAGTTTCCTGTTCATCCCTTCCTCTTTTCTTGAACAATTGTAACACATTGGCTGTCCTGACAGCTCTGATATCTCACCTGTAGCCAGAGAGGAATTGGAAATTATTATCAGCACTCCATGCTATGCCCTTCTCTGCCTCTGGGATCCATTTCATTGGGTCCTGGTGATTTATCTATTTTTAAGTCTGTCAGAACACTCAGAACCTCTTCTATGCAAATACTAATTTATTTAATTGTATCCCAGTCCTCCTCCCTGATTCTATACCCACATTGTGCTTTACCTATTGGTAACCCCAACACAAACCATTTATTTAGAACCCTCCAGCTCCACATAAAACTTCTACTGTGGTCCTTATTGGACACTACTCTTTCCATAGTTATCATTTCATCCTTAATATATTTGTAACATAATTTAGGATCTTCCACTATTTTACCTGCTATTGTCCTTTCAACCCTCCTTTATTGTTCTCTTTCTAATTTCCTTTGTAATTTCCCTCTTGCACATTCTGTACTGCTTTTGAGCTTCTGCTATTCTGAGTCCTCAGAAATCTACTATGAGTCTCACTTTATCTCTTTATCCAATCCTGTATGTCCCTCGATGTCCTGGTTCACTGGATTGTTGATCATACCCTTTGTCATTATTGGCTCATAGGGCTATGTTTCTTAAACTAGCACAAAAGATCGCAGAAATTCAATTTGCTTTGGATGTGTAATTGATGGTTCATCTCCTTTGATTTTTTCTGCTGGTTTGTCCATTTCAGGAAAATTGCACTGAAGGGAAGCTCAACCCAATGTAAATACTAAGCCATGAAGCTTTTCTCAGCCTAAGTAATGACCTGTTAGCAATATCATCAGAATGCTTATTTCTAAAACATGATTCCCATGAAATTGGCATAATTTGAAGCAGTCACTAACAATTTGTCTGCAATAATGCTCCTGTAATGTTTCTCTCAACCACTTTGCCAGCCTAAATATCAGGAAGTTTGCAATCCACTGATCTAGCGTGCAATTTGCAATGACAGCAAGTTTTAAAAGCTGTCAAAAGGGCACTGCTATTAACTTCCATTGTGGTAAAAGACTAACGTGTTTCAAAAGAGGAAGGACAACATTCACAAATGTGAAGGAGGTGACGAGAGTTGCATTATATCTCTCAGAGTGGGTAATTTTAGCTATGGGACTGTCATAAATTGTACGATATCAAAATGATCGTCTATCGTCCATGCTATGTGATTTACTTTGCTATTAACTCAACAATATGGCTAGTGAGTGGTTGCTTCAAAACAGTTATGCTATCAATCAGTGTTAAACTTACAGCTAAATAGTGAGTGTGATGTTGGCTATTCAGCAGAACTGGATCAGGGTCTACAATGAGTTTCAATGTGGAAAAACAAACTTGAGGGTTACTGCAGTTTAATATTTTTGATCAAAACGCGAATCACAATTCAGACTCACACCCAGTTCTGTGTCATCTTCAAACTTGGAAATATGACAATAGTACATTGCATTGCATCCAAATCATAGTTAGAGATTAGGAATAACTGGGAACCTTCTGGAGCTTCAGTGGTCACAGCCTACCAACCTGAAAATGACCTACTTATTTCTAGTCCCTGTTTTCTACCTGTTAACCAATTCCCAATCCATAGCAGTATATTTCCACCAAACCCAAGTGGGAAATTTTGCTAGTGGGTAACAGTTACATGGGAGCAGGGAAACATGACCACAAGCTTAGGTAGCTTTTAATGCCCATCCCTAACTGTCCTGGTGAATGTGGTAGGGAGACACCATCTTGATGCTCTGCTGTCCTTGTGGTTTTGGTACTATTGAATATTGAGGTCCCTCAAAAACTGAATTTTCCTTGTACAGTAAGCTTTTTATTAATTAGCACCTGGGGAGTGGGAATGCGCCGGTTGAACAAATATTGCAGATGATCAAGAGGTCCACATAATCAATGTAAAACACACATTAAGTGATAGAAATGTAATGCAGGAGGTATACACGTCACTGTTATACTTCCTTTACAGCTTAAGTCACTTAAATAAGAATGCAACTTTGCCTTAAATAAACATACAGGCAGAGAGCCTCACACCCTCAATTAACAACCTGGACATTGCAGAGATCGCGATAATACAGTAAACGTTTGGTAGTTGAGGTATGTAATTTTTTGCTGGTTTATCGAGAGTGCCAGTTCATAAGGTGCCAGTTAAAACAAACTTTACTGTATTTACTGTGTTTCATGAATCTTTATTTAACAGCTATTACAGCAGTAATTAACTTACTGAAATCCTAGGGTGGGGAATGAAAGGGAAGAATCATGAGAAACACAGATGTCATGATGCACATTGAGCTAACATCAACAGTTTATCTGGTGCTAAATATACTCTATTATCAACGTATTGTTTACAAAAATAACAAGGTTTGGTTTCTTGGAATGAAACTAACCCTCAAATGGAGGTCATAGAGTCACAGAATCATAGAGCTCGACAGCATGGAAACAGGCCCTTCGGCCCAACTTACCCATGCTACCCAGTTTTCACAATTTAAACCAGACCCATTAGCCCACGTTTGGTTCATATCCTTTCATACCTATCCCATCCGTGTACCTGTATAAATGTTTTTTAAATAGCAAAAGTTTGCTCAATTCCACCATTACCTCTGGCAATGCATCCCAGACACTCACCAACCTCTGTGGAAAAAAATGCCCCCTCCAGACTCTTTTGTATGTTTTCCCTCTCACCTTAAACCTATGCCCTCTATTTTTTTGACTCCCCTATCAATGTCCCTCATGATTTTATCAATGTCCACTATCTACCTTATCAATGTCCCTCACAATTTTATATCCATCTATAAGGTCACCCCTCTGCACCAGGGAAAAGAGTCCCAAACTATTCAACCTCTCCTTATTACACAAACATTTCAGTCCAGGTAACATCCAAGTAACTCTTTTCTGTACTCTTTCTCGTTTAATAATATCCTTTCCAGAGCAGGGCAAGCAGAACTGCATGTCGGTGGACCGGGGGAAAATGGTAATCCAAATCATGGATGTCTGGATTATGACCATTGGCCAAGATTAGAGTGGTGCTGGAAATGCACAGCATCCGAGGAACAGGAAAATCGGTAGCAGACCTTCATCAGGAATGAGGCTGGAAGCCTCGGGGGTGGAGAGATAAATGGGAGGGGGTGGAGCTAGGGTGAAGGCTGCTGGGAGTGCAATAGGTGGTGGAAGAAGGGATAAAGGTGATAGGTCGGAGAGGAGGGTGGAGCGGATAGGTGGGAAGGAAGATTGACAGGTGGGTCAGGTCATAAGGATGGTGCTGAGTGAGAAGCTTGGAACTGGGGTAAGATGGGAAGGGGAAATGAGGAAACTGGTGAAGTCACATTGATGACCTGGGGTTGAAGGGTTCCAAGGCGGATGATGAGGAGTTCTTCCTTCAGGCGTCGGGTGGTGAGGGAGCGGTGGTGGAGGAGGCCCAAGACCTGCATGTCCTCAGCAGAGTGGGAGGGGGAGTTGAAATGTTTGGCCATGGGGTTGTGGAGTTGATTGGTGCGGGTGTCACGGAGATGTTCCCTGAACCGCTCTGCGAGAAGACATCCAGTCTTCCCAATGTAAAGGAAACCTCATCTGGAGCAACGGATACAATAAATGACATTTGTGGAAGTGCAGGTGAAACTTTGATGGATGTGGAAAGCTCCTTTGGGGCCTTGGATAGAGATGAGGGGGGAGTTGTGGGCACAGGTTTTGCAATTCCTCCGGTGCCAGGAGGGGAGGGTAGGTTGTTGGTGGGCATGGACCTGGCCAGGTAGTCAAGCAGAAAGACCATAATTTCCCCTCCCACGTGGTTGAAGATGCCCTCCAACATATTTCATCCACATCCCCAACCTCCACCCTCAAACCCACTTCTCCAACCGCTGCAAGAACAGACCCCACTGGTCCTCACCTTCCACCCAACCTTCACATAAACTGTATTATCCAGCAACATTTCCGCCACCTGCAAATGGACCCCACCACCAGGGATATATTTCCCTCCCCACCCCTTTCTGCCTTCTGCAAAGACCGTTCCCTCCGTGACTACCTGGTCAGGTCCACGACCCCAAACAACCCACCCTCCCCTCCCGGCACCTTCCCCTGGGACCGCAGGAACTGCAAACCATGTACCCATGCCTCCCCCTTCACCTCCATCCAAGGCCCCAAAGGAGCCTTCCACATCCATCAAAGTTTCACCTGCACATCCATCAATGTCATTTATTGTATCCGTTGCCGTTGCTCCTGATGCAGTCTCCTTTACATTGGGGAGACTGGATGCTTTCTCGCAGAGAGCTTCAGGGAACATCTCCATGACACCTACACCAATCAACCCCACCGCCCCGTGGCCAAATATTTCAACACTCCCTCCCACTCTGCCAAGGACATGCATGACCTGGGCCTCCTCCACCGCCACTCCCTCACCACCCGACGTCTGAAGGAAGAACGCCTCATCTTCTACCTCGGAACCCTTCAATCCCAGGGCACCAACATGGACTTTACTAGTTTCCTCATTTCCCCTCTCCCAGCCTTACCCCAGTTCCAAACTTTCAGCTCAGCACCATCCTCTTGACCTGTCCCACCTGTTAATCCTCCTTCCCACCTATCTGCTCCACCCTCCTCTCTGACCTATCACCTTTACCCCTTCCTCCATCCACCTACTGCACTCCCAGTTAACTTCTCCCCAGCCCCATTCCCTCCTATTTATCTCTCCACCTCCTGAGGCTTCCAGTCTCACTCCTGATGAAGGGCTCCTGCCCAAAACATCGATTTTCCTGTTCCTCAGATGCTGCCTGACCTGCTGTGCATTTAATCTTGACTCTAATCTCCAGCATCTGCAGTCCTCACTTTCACCGATGACATTGGCCACAAAAGTTCAAACAATGGACTGACACAGAGAAAAATAACCTACCCCAGAAATCTGCAAGAACAAGGAGTGCTCATGGGCAGAGCAGGGGCCTTTTTTTTAAAGCAGACCTAGTAAGCAGTGGTTCTTATCAGGTTGTCCCCAGACAGCAATGTTCATTCAGCAGTCCTCAACAGGCAGATCGAAGATGGACCAGAAGGAGAGGAGGCAGAACAAGGGTCCTGACAGCATTATATTGAAACACCTTGGCTCGAGAGCGGAATTTGGCTCCATCATGTTAATGAGACAGAAACATTCCATGCCAACAGCCTATTTGTTCTCTGGTATTAGAGAACTATCCCCAATTGTCACAGTTTTATACTTTATTTTTATCTAACTAATTAATATGTCATAGCTAAACTGCTGCTTCTTAACAAGCTCAATAAACAATCAGAAAACTACTTACACACCACTGAATGGCTATTCTGGGTAACTGTAAGCACAAGCTCCCTATTATCAAAAGTACACGTGGAGAACCGTTCAGCAGGGAGTTCCAGGATTTTAACCGAGCAACAGTGAAGGTTCCCACAATATTATTCTAAGTCAGGATGGTGTGTTAATTTGAGGAGAAGTTATGGTAGTGCTCCTCTGTTCCCATGTAACTGCTACCCTTGTCTTTCATGGATCATGAATTTGGAAGATGTCTGCGGGGCCTTGAAGTAGCTGAAGATGGTTGGCCTTAGGAAACTGCCCTGATGTCCTAGAGCTCAGATGGTTGACTTCCAAAAACCACAACTATCTTCCATTGTGCCAAGTATGACTCCAACTAATAGAGAGTATTCTCTCCAATGCCCATTGGCTCCAATTTCACTTCAATTCTGTGACGTCACACTCGGTCAAATGCTGCCTTGATGTCAAGGTCAGTAATCTTTGCTTCCATTCTAGAGCTCAGCTTCTTTGTCCATGTTTTTATAAAGGTCATAATGAGATTAGGAGACGAGCAGGCCTGGCAGAATGATAACTGAGTACAGTAAAAAGATTATTCTGGAGTAATTGTTGAGGTCTCATCCATCATTTATTGATGACTGATGGAATGGGAATTCAGTGGGTTGAATTTGTCATATCTGGGCAATTTTTAATTTCCAAGTAGATACTAGTATTGCAGCTGTATTGGAACAGCTTGGCTTGGGTCACAGCTAGATCTTGAACATTAATCTACAGTATTATTGCCAAAATGCTATCAGGATCCCTAATCTCTGCAGTGTCTGTATTGGAGAACCTGTTTGCATAGACTTTCAGCCATTTCTTGACATTACATGGAATGAATCATCGAAGGCTGTCACCTGTGATACTGGAGATTTCAAGACAAGGCTGAAATAGACTATCCTCTTGACTTCTGGCTGAAGAATTTTTGCAAATACAACAGCCAGATCCTTTGCACAGATATGCTGAAAGATCCTAATATTACAACACTGGTCACCATTAAACATGTAGTTAATTCCAACTTAATAAATTGATTTTGAAATTCACCATGGTGAGATTTGAATCCATGACACAAGAATACTTTCCTTGATGTTCAGATTACTCGCCCAGTAACATTACAATTACAGCAAGACCTCCTTATTTCATTCTAAACTATTCTACAATTCAGGCTGCAAAGACACTTCTAGAATTAAATACTGTTATTAAATTATAATAAATATTATTATCAGTGAAAGGCATAAAAAGTCCTTGATAAACAGAAATTCGTATTTTCCTTTCACTACCAGAACATGAATGCAAAATCCTTCAGGAATTTATCTCAGCAGTACATTATCCTTAAATCATATTTTTTTCACTGAAAGCATGAGAGAGATTAATATTGACCCAAAACTTTCTTCTCCCATCCATCTCCCTTCTAACAATTCATTAAACATTGCGTGCTACAAATGTCACACATAATCTCCACATACAATAGTTGACCTTGTCTAGTCAAACTCTCTGTCACACTGCTGGCAGTCTCACTTACAGCCACTGCAGGGATATGGAAAAATTCAATCTGACAGCATGTCCAATGTCTATATCAATTAAAAAGGCTTAATGGCTCTGGTCAGTCCGCTCGTAGCATGCATTTCCAGATGTTTCACCAAGCAGCACACTGAGAGAATGTCCGGAGGCGGGAAGAAATCTGTTAAATGGAGAGTGCAAGATGTGATTTTCAATGGATAGGATATCTGTAAAACCAGAAAGCAGAAAAGAACAGCCAATCTTAGTCAGCACACAGTCACCTTTTCTAATGTATGTTGTCCAACTGTGAAAGACAAATGATTTTAGCCAATTTTGCAGTTGCATTCTACTCAGTGTTATCTGCTGGATGAGGGAATCAGGAATATCTGGGGCATATTTTGTGATTGTATGAGACCTCAAACAGAACCAGTAAAAGGATTTGATAATTTCTTGTCCTTTAACTTTTTGTAAAACTATTTTTATATTCTGTACTGCAAAAAAACTTTTCCCAAATCCTGAGTATGCATTTGATCCAAGAATCAGTCACATTGTAATTAGTATTATTGCCTCATCAAATATTGTGGTTTCAACCTGATATATTTAATAAAGTCAGAATTAAATTTATGATTTGGTTTTGAATAATTTAGCATTTGGTAACTGTCACAATGTAGGGCATTCAGCGGCCAATATTCACGGAGCAAAGTCCTGCAAAAAAAAAATGAAATAAATGACCTGAAGTGTCAGCCATCGTTAATAACAATCTTGCCTCTGAGTTTCAAGATTCTGGCTTCAAATCTCAGTGCACAACTTGAGCATGAACATTCAGGTAAATTTTTAATACAAGGCAAGTTATAATGTTAAAGGTGCTGTCTTTCAGATGGTTTATTAAATTGAGTTTGTCTGTCCACACAAGTGGACACAAAATACTGCAGGACACTATTTGAAGATGAACAGGGTTTATCCTTGATATTGAAGCTGATATTCATCGCTCTATCAACATCAAAAAGCAGAATATCTTTTTTCACCACATTTCTATTTGTAGGAGCTTGCTGTGAGCAAATTAGCTGTGATTTTTCCAGATTACGATAACGCCTGCACTTCAGAAGTACAAAGAAAGCTATGCTAAAGTGATCTGAGATATACAGTAGTTGTGAAAAATGTGATATAATTGGAAGTCTTTTTTTTTAAATGACCTTTTTTTGAGGCAATAAAAGCTGGTAACTAGGCACAATTGATTCCCTCAAAAAGTGATGAGACTGTTGCTAATCATTGCACTGCTACCATAGGATCCTGATGTGAGCATATTCAGTAGTAACTTTGAATGTTGCTGCCAAATGAGAAGGGACAACTAAAGGCAGTATTGAAATTATGCAAAGAGATGGCAAAATGAAGAGCCATACTCAACATTAATGCTGTGTTACACTCTTGAACCATTTTCTGAATTGAATGTAGCTTCCAGTAGGTAATTTTCCTGAAATAAGTATGTTCCACCTGATATTTGGAATTATTTTCCCAATCATGAAAAACAGAATATTTGGGTCTCCAGGGAGCAAACATGAGACAGCCTTACAACATCTTGGAAAACATCAGTTTGTAATAGCAGAACTACAAACAACAGTTTGCAAGACATGAATACAACCCTAAGAATGTTTCCTTTAGTGGTACTCAGCCTCAAAAGTAGGTTGGTGATGATGTTTGAAGACCAGCACAGACTCAAGGATCAAAGGGCCTTTTTCCATGATGTTTAAAACTCTATGAGTCTAAAATGGTCTAGTTCCCATACTGATATTATTGGCTAGATTTGGCACTTAACTTAAACCCCACCTGTTTGAGACCTGCTTGCTGCTAAGAGTTAATAAAATACTGATAAATGCACTAAGTACTTTCAACCATTTACATTATTATTACAGACCTTGCATTCTTATTTTCACAATGATGATGTAGAGGCTACATTAAAAAGAGAGTTTCACAATATGAATATTTACACATACAAAATCAATGTTTGTCTGAACTTTACACATATCATTGTTATAATACTATTTCTCACAAAGCTTATTGAATATGATGATCCAAAGTAAACTTAATAATGTGGGCATTATCTTATTTATTTTTGGGTAATTGTGAGTCGTGTTTGGTGGAGTGATTCTCGTCATAAGACCAAAAGTGTTTTTTCACCACAGCTTACCAAACTTGTCGCATTAATTGGCGTTCCCGCTCTGGTGGTGAATTTGTAGTCCGACTTCCACGCAATCATGGCAGGCACAGTTCCCAATGCGACTCATCACTCCTTGATATCCATCTTAAGATCAACATCTCTTGTAGCCACACCATCTTTCCATACAGGTTCATGCCCGGAGGGTCACCATCATCTAGAACCTGTCCTGCTCAGTTGTGGAAGGAATGCAGAGAGATATGAGAGAAGGGGAGGCTGGCACCATATCTCTTGGAGAGGGGCATGGAGGACCTTGTGAACAGGGTGGTTGAAAACAGAGGAGTTCTCTTCCTGGAATACTGACAGAGGAAGGCACGCCACTGTTGAATGCCAGCCTGAATTTAGATAGCCACCTGGGTGAGTGCCACTTACAGGTAGTAGAAGAATGAGCTGCATTGTAGGAAGAAGGTGAATGACTTTCTGCTCTGCTAGTGTAAGTGCTGCCTCACAGTCATTCTATCCCTGCCAATGCGATCACTCTCACCAACGCTCATATACTGACAGCTCCAACATTACATCTAACACTTTCCCTTAATCATCCTTGTTACCCCCAATCCCCCACACTCCCACACTGCATGCCCTGCCTACTGCCTATTGACTCCCATACAATACACTGTCCCCCAGTGCACATGCCCACTCAGCCACATCGCCCACTTCGCTCCTACACATTTGCCCTTTTTTTTGTAATCACGGGAGGAGACAGCCCGTAATAGGTTGGAGCAATATCACATCACATTAGTGAGACCACGCCTTGATATTGTGTATAATTTTGTTCTTCTTACTTGAGGAGGAATGTAGTTGCATTGGAGGAGTTCAGAGGAGGTTCACTAGATTGATTCCAAAAATAGAGGTTTGTTTTATGAAGAGCATAGAATAGATTGGGCTGATACTTTCTGGAGGTTAGAAGAATGAGAGGGAGATCTAATTGAGATATATAAGACACTAAAGGGGATTAACAAATGCACATAGAAAGGATGTCACAAAAACAGAAAATGCTGGAGTAACACAATAAGTCTGGCTGCATCTGTGGAGAGAAAACACTGTTAGTGTTTCGAATCTAGTGACTTTTCTTCAAAGCAGTGTACCTGGTATCCATGTTCTCACTCTCTGAGGACAGAATAACTGCTGGCAGAGGAGAAAACAGGCCATTCCTGCGGGGATGTAGAGACACCCAAGTCCCAGCTCCAAGCAAGCACCATTTGCAGTTTTATTGCAAAAGATGGTCAGTGCAATACATTGAACACCATAGTAACCAGCTGCTGCAATTCATTTTGCCATTTGTGCCTTATGCCAGCCCATTTCCCCAGAACACATGGCTTTGATCTATTCAGATGAGCGTGTTAAGGAATTGAAGAAAGCTTTGGCAATGCTGTATCCTGGACCCCTCCCCATCAGTTCAAATGGTAGCTCATTTCTGGGGTCCATAAGCATGCACACTGCCTCGGGATATGGGAACAGAACAGTTCCACCAAGCACCCAACCAGAGGCGCAGCCACTCACAGACTCCTCGGCAGTTTCCACTCAGGAGACTACAGAGGTCACTGACTCTTCACCGTAATCCTACCTGATTACCCCCTCTGACTCTGGGAAGACCAAACTAAGGAGGGTTCGCTTGCCTCTAGCAAGAAGACACTTGGCATGTCTGGCCCATATCGACCCAAACACTCTCACGATGGCTAGGACCAATGGGCTTCACCTCAGAGTGGTGCCCCTCTACCCCAGCTACTGAACAGAATAGTTCAGAGTCATGTAATGGAAAGAAGAGGAAGTAAAAGTAGAAAGAAGACCACAGAAAACAAGGTGATGTAAATAATTTCATTTTTTTCATCAGCCCTTATTTCTTATTATTCATGAAGTTGTTGCTGCAGCTATGTAGGATATGATGCTTTGTTGCACCCAGCAGCATCACTGCTTGTGCAATGAGGTTGGATGTCTACAATGCATGCCAAGTACATTTGGGCCATCAATGCACAGACATAGCATTGGCTCACTGCAACACCTTAGAACACCCTTTCCTATACTGCATATGGCTCACCGGCTATGTCTGCAGGAGTATGTATCTCAGGGAGTTCATCAACAATGGCAGTGTCAGTGAGATGCAACATACAGGGAAGGTCAATGCTATAGAATTGTCGATATAGGCACCCTACTTATCTGCATTACCAACATAACCTGTGTTTGTGACTAGTATTGGTTGCTGTGAAAGGCCAGTAACCAGTTAAAGATGCAGTTCTCCCTCAAACATACGCTATCCTTTGTGACTGTGTTCATGGCCGCTGTCCTGAACATGGCGCACTTTCCATGTGCTTCATGATTGAAAAGACAGTGAGTGACTTTCTGCCACTAGCTTCTAGACTCAGTGTGAAGGTCCTGGTGAGACCCCAAAATGCCTCTCCACTTCCTAGCTTCCCAATCCATGAATCCCACAGACTTCATATACCCTCAGATGATCAGTCAATCTGTATACACCTGCCCGACCCGTCTCCTCTCCCAACTAACACACACTTTCCCCCTTAATCTCGGTGAATGGAAGTGCCAAGATGACCGTGACACATCCCCTTGAGAGACCTGATTTTTTTTTTGCCACAGTTGGCCTGTACCTGCATGGACACCTGGTTGGTGACCACCCTGTCTCCAACATCAGCAAGACCCCTACCACACTGTCCACATGGCCAAACCGCAGAGAAGGGCATGATCCATGAACAGCAGATGCATATAACCTTCCACTCAAGTCATTGGTACCAGACATTCAGGGAATCATTGTCACCATCCTGGTATCTCCAATGCACTGACATGGTGCACTCCAGGGGTAGACTTATTTATCAGAGCACATTGGCAACCAGTAATGTATGGCTGCATCAGGTACATGTACAGTGACAGGCTCCCAAATGATAACATGGATCAGGCTACCTACTATGACTGCATCTCTGCTCTTTCTGCGCCCATTCAACTGTTGGCTACCAGCTTAACCACAGCATGCATGCCTTGCTTTGACTTGTGTTGCCTTGCAGTGCCAATTGACACAAAGACACAACCAGTGCAGCTGTCCCCAGTAAAAGAACACATACATCTTATCATACTTCAGTGTGCACATCATTGTAGCATCTATACCACATGTTCATGGAACATGCCCTCTGCAGTTTGGCCATGGGCAAAAGGGAGGTCATTTGTAGGAGATGGCAAGTTGATCCTGCCCAGAGCCTGTTCAGGATTTCTTGTGGAGATTTCCCTATGGTGAGCTTATTTGGTGAGTATGATAAGATTGTAACTGGTATATTAATGAGGTGGGTTGAGCTTTTAAAGAGGCATTAAACAAGCAGTAATGATCATCAATTGGCAACCTGCCACTGCCTCATGAGGATCTTGCCACACTGCTTGATAAAAATGTTGCAAGATTGATCAAAACAAGCCTCGCCAAATATCTTGCCCACTTTCCCACCATAGTTCACTTCACTCAGACTCCTGTAATATTTTGCTTGTAGTTCACCTTTCAATGGTTACCTGTTCACTGTGCCCTTGTTGCATTTCAATTCTCTATATTTAAAGTTTGAGCTAAAAGTGAAGGGATTGCCTAAAACAACAATATGTCAAGAACTCTTTGTTGATCAATGAGCTTTAATGCTTTTAGACACCAGATTACCCTTGCTTGCTTCAGTTATAACTTTTGAAGAATATGAAACTCCACTATGCAGCTGGAGGCATGCTGTAAATTTAGAGCAAGCTTCCAACGTTTTCTTGTATTTTTATCTTTGAGATCTAGTATTAAATCAATGACACATTTGTCTGTCTGGTTTTGCATCATTCTTTGAAACAAAAGGCAGACTTTTTCTGACTTTCCTAGCCAGAATCATATACTCAACTCACACCAGCTGACAGTTAACTGATAATTGCTGTTCAAGGGGTTTTATTATGTGTAAAATGGCTGCTGCATTTACCTGTGTTACAGTCAAAGCATTTCTTTTTTTATAAAGCTTGTTGAAAATTTACAGCACAGGACTTCAACGCAAAAATACCAGTTGCTTGTGTAATCATAACCTGTCAATTCCAATTATCGAAAATATGGTCATAAAGCCATAGAGTCATAAGATATACAACACTGAAACAGACCCTTCAGTCCAATTCATCAATTTCAACCAGATATCCTAAATTAATCGAGTCCCATTTGCCAGCATTTGGCCTATATCCCTCTAAATTCGTCCTATACATATACCCATTCAGATGCTTTTTAAATGTTGTAATTGTACTAGTCTCCACCACTTCCTCTGGCAACTTATTCCAAACAGGCACCACCCTCTGCATGAAAAAGTTTCCCCTTAGATCCCTTTTAAATCTTTCCTCTCTCCCATAAGCCTATGCCCACTAGTTTTGGATTCCCCTACACTGGGGAAAAGACTTTGGTTATTCATCCTATACATGCAACTCTTGATTTTATAAACTGCTATGAGGTCACGCTTCAGCCTCCAAAGCTCCAGGAAAATAGCCTCAGTCTTTTCAGCCTCTCCCTATAGCTCAAATCCTCCAACCCTGGCAACATCCTTATAAATCTTTTCAAGTTTAACAACATTTTTCCCATATCAAGGAGAACATAAATGTACACAGTATTCCAAAAGTGGCCTCAATCATGTCCTTTACAGCTACAACATGACCTTTCAACTCCTATACTCAATGCACTGAACAATAAAGGTAAGCATACGAAATGTTTTCTTCACTATCCTGATTGCCTGCAATTCCATTTCAAGCAACTATGAACTTGCACTCCAATGTCACTTTGTTTGGCAACACTCCTGAAGACCTTAGCATTTAGTTTAAAATTCCTGCCCTGATTTGCTCTACCAAAATATAGCATCTCACATTTATCTAGATTAATCTCCACCTACTAGTCCTCAGCCCATTGGCCCATCCGATCAAGATCTGTTGCACTCTAAGATAATCTTTTTCTCTGTCCACTACACCGTCAATTTTTGTGTCATTTGCAAATTTATTAATCTTACCAGCTTCTCTGAATTGCCTCCAGTGAAATAATACCTTTCCTTAAATGAAGGGACCAAAATAATGGAAAGTAGAGTTAATGTTTCAAGTCCAGAAACCTTTCCTCAATAGATTTGAAGAACCATTCACCATCATCCTCCTCCACCTGGCTGAGCTGGTCCACATTTTGAACAACTTCTCCTGTAACTCGTCTCACTTTCTTCAAATCAAAGGTGTGGCCATGGGCACCTGCCCAGACCTCAGTTATGCCTGTCTCTTTGCAGGGTTCATAGAACATTCCTTGCTCAAATCCTATTGAGTCCTCCTCCACAAAGTCTTTCTCTTGTACAGTGATGGCATCATCAATGACGCTTCCCTCTCTTGTTTGGAACTGGAAAAGTGTATCAATTTCACTTCCAATTTCCAACCCACCCTCACCTTCAACTTGTCCACCTCTGACTCCTCTCTTCTTTTCCTCAACATTTCTATAGATAGGCTAGTCACAGATATACTGTACAAACCCATCAATTCCCAAAGTTACTTGGACTATACATCCTCGCAGCCTGTTTATTGTAAAGACTCCATTCCATTCTCCCAGTTCCCTCATCTTCATCGTCTCTGTTCTTAAGATGCCACCTTCTGCAAGGCAGCCTCAGAAGTATCCACCTTTTTTTCTGATCTGAGGATTCCCCACTATTATCTTAAAAATCACACAACAGCAGCTTATAGTCCAACAGGTTTATTTGGAACTACAAGCTTTCAGAGCGCTGCTCCTCCATCAGGGGGCACGATCATAAGACACAGAATTTATAGCAAAAGATCACAGTATCATGCAATTAAAATGATATATTGAAAAAAACCTAGATTGCTGTTAAGTCTTTCATCTTTTAGAATGGTTTGCAAGTTTCAGTTCATTAATATGTAAATCCCTGAACTTCTTTTAAGTCACATTTTTGAGATAACTTAATTTTTATGAAAAAAATGATGACATCTCAGGTCAGACAATGTATAAAATGTGTGAGGTCTGTCTGTATCTCAATCTTGAGTCAGACTGGTTCTATTTCCAAAGTAGGAATTTATAAAATGTTACATGGATTGACTGGCTGCATTGACTGCCTGCAGGTTGTATGCTTTTTGACCAAAATAGAATGTATCTGCAAATACAATTCTACAAATGCAAATTTTTGGTGTAAATTCTGTGTCTTATGATCCTGCCCCACGAGTTACCTGATGTAGGAGCAGTGCTTCCAAATAAACCTGTTGGACCATAACCTGGTGTTGAGTGATTTTTAAGTTTGTACACTCCAGTCCAATACCGGCACCTCTACATCATGGCTACCATCATGATTGACAGGGTCCTTAGCTGTGTCTGACTCATTTCCACCACTTCAGCCCTCACCCCTTCTCTTCCCCCATTCCCCCCACCCCCTCCAACAATAATGTTAGGGTCCTCACCACCACTCTAACAGACTTTGCATCTAATGCCACCCTTTCCATCACCTCCACTGGGATGCCACCACATATTCCCCTCACGTCTCTGGTCAGCCTTCCACAAGAATCAATTCCTCTAGGACACCTCGGCCCACTACTCCATCCAAAATCTCCTTGCAGTTCCATGGCGCCTTCCCCCATAACTGCAGGAGGTCTAATACCTGTCCATTTACTTTCTTCGTCCTCAGTATCCAAGTGCTTTACCTGCACTTCACTCAGTCAAATTCACTGTGTTCGCTGCTCACCAGTTGGCCTCTTCCACAATGTGGAGATAAAACACAGATGGAGTAATAGCTTTGCAGAATACTTAAGTTCTGTCTGTAAAAATGACTCTGAGCTTCCAGTCACCTGTTACTTCAACACACCACCGTGTTCCCACACCAGCATCTCAGTCTTTTGGGCCTGCTGCAATTCTACAGCATGGCACAGTGCAAGCTGGAAGAGCAACATCTCATTTTCTGCTTGAGAACTCTACAGCCTTCAGGACTGAATATCGAGTTCAATAATTTTAAAGCATTGACACCTCTTTCCATGTGTTTCACCCTGGGCACAGGTAATTCTTTCTAACATGTAAACATAAAACTGCTTTCTAAGTGTTTACATTAGCTGTGTTTTCTTTTTAGGAAAGCTTTAAAGCTGAGGTTTTAGAGCCGTTAAACAATCCTTTTTTTAAAAAGTTGGATCAGCAGGTTGCTGGCTCATTTTAAAAAAATAAGAGAGAAATACAAAGAACTCAATTGAATGCTTCTTCAGCCATTGGCTTTGATTGTTTTGATGGTTTCACCTTTTCATTATTTTTAAGTAAAGGGACTCTTAGAAATTTCTTGCAGAAACTTAATTTTAATCAAAAAGAAATTAGTTCAGTCTTCTAGCTGATAAATGCACTATTTACACTCTTGGACTGCTGTCTGTACTTAGAGAAGGTGATGCTGCTGATTGTTCAAATTATTTGATATCCAGAGCCTTTGTCCAGTTGACCTTCAATTGGTTTACCAACTAATTGGCAACTACTTTACCACTGAGATTTTTAAGGCTTCCTTTAATATATGGTGACTGCTGTTGACCATCTTGTAGATTTGGCTCCAGCTAAACGTTTGGGCGGCATGGTGGCTCAGTGGTTAGCACTGCTGCCTCACAGCACCAGGGTCCAGGTTCGATTTCAGCCTCGGGACACTGTCTGTGTGGAGTTTGCACATTCTCCCCGTGTCTGTGCGGGTTTTCTCCGGGTGCTCCGGTTTCCTCCCACAGTCCAAAGATGTGCAGCTTCGGTGAATTGGCCATTCTAAATTGCCCATAGAGTTAGGGGGAATGGATCTGGGTGGGTTACTCTTCGGAGCGTCGGTTGGGCCGAAAGGCCTGTTTCAACACTGTAAGAAATGAAATCTAATTTTGCCTAATACAGTAACACTTCTGTTTATTACTCATAATATAAGAAACTGGGTATGGATTGTGTGGTATTGAAGCAACCAGCAGACATTTATTACAGCTGGCTATTTTATACAAGTATTGCATTCACAGACACATCCATGTCTGGGCTATTATTAGGCTATTTGAAAACAGCAGATAGGCATGTTTCTAGCAGCAAGTCGTCCTTCAAGAGCTCCTAAGTGAGTTGGTCCCAAGAGCTTTATATCCTCAAGTCAAATGCTATGATACAGTGTTGATATCAGGAGCATGTCTTCAAACTATACTGACATGCCAACCATGAGGCATCAACAACTTTACATCATTGAGAGTCCTTACAGCTGTAGAAGTGGGACATCCCGCTATTCTAGGTGACTGTTGAGAAGTGAAGGCTGTGAACCACACCCAAAGCACTGCACTCATGGAGCTTAGAACTTACTCCAACACATCATCTATTTCATTTAATAAAGTATTCAACAGATGCTACAAGTCAAATTAGCCATGGAAATTGCATCACAAAAGAATCACTCTTTTTATTCATAGACCCAGTAATCCAAGATCCAAGGAGTCTAACACAGGAGTGTTGACATTAGTTTTTGTCTCTCTCTCTCTCTCCACAGATGCTGCTTAACATGCTGACTAAATGCAGTCTACTCTTCTTCCATCTTTGGATCTCCAACATCTACAGTATTTTGCTTTCATGTTGGCACAGAGGACCATCTGTTTACAAAAAGATCAAATGGTATGTAGTTCAGTTTTCATTCATATTACCCTTTGGAAGCCACAGAGTGTTGTTACCTGTGTGGAAAGATCTACCTTTTAACTTGATTCATACCATTTTGTCCTCACCAGTCATTGAAACAACATGCACTTTAGTTTACCAATTAGAGAGGAGTCACTGTACATAAATGATCATGCAAACATATGTATGAGCTAGGGAACAGAGGAGTAGGCTATTTGCCCTTTAAACCTACCCCATCATTCAATAAAATTATGGCTGATTCGATTATGGTCTCAGCTTTACATATCTAAATATTGACTCATGCAGGTAAGTGGATTCTAACCCCACTGTATGATGTACCTTTTCAGTAGTACACATCCACCAGGGAAAAAGTCCAATTTGCCATTCAGAGCCAAACAAAATGATGAACAAGAGGCTTATATAATCTAGAGTAGTTTTATCAGTATGGACGTTATGGTATAAATGAGTGCATGTCTGACTGGGGCTACATGAAAGAAACTGGCAATCCCTATCTTAAGGTGGTGAAGCCTGGCATGCTCAAGTTACCTTGTACGGACTTGATAGACTGAAAAGCCCAGTGAGGAATGGCATTGAGGATAGTGGAAGAGAAGACTCAGTAAATCGAACAGCTTTGGATTGCTGATGCCAGGCTTTAAGCTTGTTGGGGTAATGGAAGAGTGAGGGAGAGAAGGAATAAAAAAAAACGTGGAAAGTGCTGAAATCATTCCTATGAGAAAGAAAGGTGGGCGGCACGGTGGCACAGTGGTTAGCACTGCTGCCTCACAGCGCCAGAGACCCGGGTTCAATTCCCGCCTCAGGCGACTGACTGTGTGGAGTTTGCACGTTCTCCCAGTGTCTGCATGGGTTTCCTCCGGGTGCTCCGGTTTCCTCCCACAGTCCAAAGATGTGCAGGTAAGGCGAATTGGCCATGCTAAATTGCCCGTAGTGTTAGGCAAGTGGTAAATGTAGGGGTATGGGTGGGTTGCGCTTCGGCGGGTCGGTGTGGACTTATTGGGCCGAAGGGCCTGTTTCCTCACTGTAATGTAATGTAATCTAAAAAAAGGTAGGGTTAATATCGCTGGCACTTTGTCAGAACAATGAGCAGTTAAAAAAATTAGGGGAGAATGACTTCAAGTGGAAGAGGGTGCAGAAAGCCTTTCTGGTTCAAACAAATCTTCAATTTTATTTGTTATCATACTCAGATAAAACTCTAAGGGTTACATAATTAGTTATATAAAAATTGTTAGCATGTTTGTTTAAATGAATTAAAATATTGGATGCATGTATTGTACCTGAGTCCATTAAATAGTCATTAAAAATAAAACTCAGCGATTTCTGGCCTGTGGGAATGCAGGGAGCTGGAAAAGCATGTCGTGTGTAGACTGGTACAGTAATGGAAAGTTGATGGGAAGCCTCAGGGCCAATATCACAGTGAATCTGAACTGACAGTTACACAATAAAGACACTCTTCTATTCCTTAAGCCCTTCACTGTAGCACAGTGTTGCTTTTCTCCTTTGAGGAACTCCTGAATAAAAGTGCCTTTTATAGTCAGAGGAACAAGACAGTCTAGTGACTTCAGAGGTATGACACATAAACTGGCTCAGGCTAGGAGTTAATGAGTCCTGAAGGAGTCTTGCTGCACCCTTATCTTGTCACTGATAGCAAGTTAGTGAAGCAATTCTAAACAACTTGAAACAACTCGTCTTGAATTCCCTTGAGCCTAGAAGATTTAAAGTTGATCTGATTGGGATATTCAAAATGTTAAAATGATTTGAGAGGGCAGAAATTGTTTTCTTATATTATTTTTAAAACAAAATGATCGATGTATAAGATTTCCGACAAACTTGACATATTTTTTGCAATGGACTCCCATCCTCCATTACCTCAAATTTTAAATTCTAATGTTTATTTTTAAATTCTGCCATGATTTCTGACCACTATAATCTCAACCAATACTACAAACAATCCCCACCTGATTTCTCAATTCCTTTCTCTTCAGCCTTTTCAGTATCCCTCCTTGCTTCCTTCCCGAGAGGTAGTATGGCTAGCCAGCCAGATCCCACACACTTAAATTCCCTCCCTCAAACTTTCTGTTCAGGCCCTAATTATGCTCTGCAGTTGGCAAATAACATGTATAGTAAGAGTGGGACGAATTTCCCAAGGGCTTCTCTTGTTAATTGTTCCAAACATATGCTGGTGTTACAGTAGTTGCACAGCAGGGTCCATAAGGGAAACTTGAGGAAAGGTGCTATTTAAATGTGAGTTGCTATTTTGGGAGGGTTACCACACACCAGTAGCATATGAGAGAGAATGCTACTTTCTGAGCAGATCTGAGCCACAGTGAAACTACAATGTGATGAAATTAGTCACTAGGTTTTCAAATGAGTTTTCAACAACAACCAAGGACAATAAAATAAAACTGTGGGAAATAAGATCGGAGCAATTAACTAACACGGTGATTTCAAGAATGAATTTTTAAAAATAGTCCACATTCTAGTTACAGTCTCACATCCCAACCCTTCCCAACTCCAGGCGCACTCCTGACCAGCCCCTATCGATTCTGGGACTTGAAACTCGACATCCTGTCAAGCCGAGAAAGGTGACCTCAGTGCCATCCATCCATGTTAAGCACATTACCATTTTCTCTGCACACAGAGAGTTATGGACCTGCAGATAATGTCGGATTAAAAGAAAAAGTGCTACAGAGAGCTTTTATGGAAGGGTAACAAAATTTCCCAGTGGCAGGGTGACATTGTTAACATCAAAGGCAGTGGAACATGTATAGGGGGAGGCGGATAGTACCGACAGATAGGAAGAAGCACTGGACTGATGATTAGCAAGAAAGACAATATGGTTGGCGATATGAAGAGGATTAACTGGGATCAAAATATGGAGGACTGAGAAAAGGATTGGAAACTTTCATGTTTTGACACAAGCAAAGGAATAATGTGCACGGACACCTTGACTTTCTCTCAAATTTGTTTTGTGAATGAGTGAAGTCCGAGGTAAGGAAAAGCTAATTGTTCCAAAAAGATTTGACCTCCCGAGTAGCAACATTCACATGTTTCTTTTCATTAACTCATTGGACATGGACATTACTGACAAGAGCATCATTATCATCCTTCAGTTGCTTTTATGATAATGGTTCCTTGAATTACTACAGTCCCTAGGTACTGCAATAGTGCTGTATGGGAGAAAGTTCTAGGATTTTGACCTAGTGATAGTGAAAGAAGAGTGATATAGTTCTAAGTCAAAATTGTATAGAATTCGGAAGAGAATTTACAGATTCCCAGATGCCTTATGCCATTGTTCTCAAGGTTGTGGATTGAATGGTATTTTTGAAGAAGTATTTAGCAAATAACATCATAGAATATAAAAAGTGTTTAAATATCATCAATGTTTGTTTTTCTCCCCTGTCTCGGATACCATTTCAAATATTTATCATTCTTTTAATATTGAAACTTATTTCAGAGCATGAGATTTTAAAATCATTTCTAGCAAACGCTGAAATTTATGGTCCCAAAACAGAATAGAAAAGAAGAGGCAGGACAGTAGCATGGGCAGAAGTTCCAACACTATTTCCATTGGCAACAGGTTACAGGGAAAGTCCTGAGGCAAGAATCCCAGACACCAATCTTATTACATTATTCAGCATCCAAACAGTTATTTCCAGCAGACATATCGTCATAGTTCCTAAATGTCAAGAGCATCTTATGTCTAACTATTATGTTCAGAGCTTAGCGTGGGCCCTGCTGAAGGAATTAAGAAATCTCTTTGCAGAAGTAGTGGAATGAGTAAACTTTCAGAATTGGAACTGAGTCTGAAACTTGGGTATTTATTAGCTTAATGAAACTAATTGCATTTGCATACATACTTTATCATTTATGGAACTTTGATTTTCAGAGCATTGGTGGAATAGGTTACAAATCTTGTCCGTAAGTTATTGCCTTAACAGCTGGTGGAATGATTCCAATGTGTATTTTCACATTTAAGATTAAAGGGTGGATACTGTGATCAGCAGGACTGATACTGCAAAGGGGATTGGTTGCTGATTTCAAGGAAGAATACTAACTTGGGGTGTGATGATGCAGAGGATATTACCACTAGACTGTTAATCTGGAAAACCAGGTAGCATCCTGGGGATCTGGGTTTGATTCTTACCATTCTAGATGTTGGAACTTTAATTCAGTTAAAAGAAAATCTGGAATTAAGAATTCAATGATGAGCTCAAAACCATTGTCAATTGGCTGGAAAAACCCATCTGGTTGACTAATACTTTTTAGAGAAGGAAATCTGCTGTGCTATGTTATGGACCAGACCAACCCCCCTCAACACAAGTGAAGGAGATAGCCTCGACCTTCTTTTTTTCTTACTTAAAAGGCAAGGTGCCAGTTATTTCATTCCGGGTGCAATTTGATTGATAAAAGACTGTTAGAACTGCTTCTACTGTTCTAACTTAAAAAAAACACAGCCCTCTATCATACAAGCAGCTGAGTGGTGGGACCAAGTTCCTACAGATATTAATTTAGCTTTCAGTAGCTGTTCAGATTTGGAAGCAATACATCTCTCCCAGCTGCAACAAAATGCTTGAGTTCTCACTCTCTTAGAGTTCTTCTTTGATGTTCTTACCTCCTGGGCTGGAAAATTGCAAGAGAGACAATCTTTTTACAGACTTTGCCTTTGCCAAGGGTGTGTTTATGCGATATGCCTATATTACTGTTCAGTAAATAAATAATTTATTATTCTGTTTATTATTGGCTTGAAGCAGACCACTTAGCGCCTCTGTCTCAATGTCTCTTCACAAAAAACCTAGAACAAAATATGCTTCTCAAAAGCCATAATACCATCACAACTACATGTAACTGCAGATCCACAATGTGTTTGATTCTTGATGAGAGATGGGCAATAAGTGTTGACCTACCTGGTGAGTCCCTCATCTCATGATTGAATTCAGACAAAACTAAGTAGTCTGTCTACACTGCTAGGCAGGCAAAGTGTTCCTTGTACCTCTAGTTGTACAACGTTAACTAGCCCAAATTCTTTTGTTTTTCCCTCAACTTTGTTCACATGGTTTTCTTTCATAACTGCCTATTTCTAGCCACATTCCTCTCTGGATATTAGCCAGGACACGTACACCAAGCCATTATTATGAGAGATTTCCTTATGACTCCTGTTACCATTTAAACTGCAAAGGCATGCTGAAGTTGCCAGTATAGAAGCGGATCTGATTGTATTCCAAACAGCTATTCCCAAACATGCCCGGCAATTTGGAGAAGTGAGTGGCATTTTTGACAAATGCATGAATGCATGAATAGAGCACGGTGTCTTTATTGTGATCGTGTGAAAGCTCAGGCTGGTTCTGAGATGTCCTGTAGGAATGCAACAGCAGTCATTGGTGCCTTAAACACTGGGGATGCAAGCCAAGGCCCTCCCATGTTGATGACCATTAATGGGAAAGGATGTAAAGAAAACTTACATTTCATTTTTTTAGGTTGCCCCAAGGTATTTTGCAGTCAATGAAATTATAATTGAAGTGCAATCACTGCTGTAATATAAGAAATGTGAAGTCAGTTTGTGCAGTTAGAATACCCACAGCAATGTGGTAATGGCCAGATAATTTCTTTTAATGGTATTGTTTGAGGACTAAAATTGGCCAAGACACCAGGGAGAAATCTATGCGCCCAATGTATTCTTCTTCAAAGTAACAAAAACAAATCTCTCCACCTACCTGAGAAAGTATACAGGGCCTAGATTTAACATCTCATCTAAAAGGCTACACCTACAATACCACTTCTTCAGTACTACACTCGGGCTCCAGCCTAGATCTTGTACTCTCATTTCTGGGTAGAACTTGAACCCAAACTTTTGATTTCAGCATCATTGTGGCACTTGTACACCACATAACAAGATGTGTGACAGTACCCTAAGGTGACCTTGAAGTAAAAACGAAAATAAACAAACGCTGGATATACTCAGCAGGCCAGACAGCATCTGTGGAGACAAACAGAGTTCACTGTCCAGATTTTCATGGATCTTTAAAAATAATGAAAGCCTACTAGTGCCCATATTTAGAGTAGTGCTGGAAAAGCACAGCAGGTCAGGCAGCATCTGAGGAGCAGGAAAATCGATGTTTCAGGCAAAAGCCCTTCATCAGAAATGATGTTTCAGGGCGAGGAGATGACCTGGGAGTTGCAATGAGAGAGAGAGACTCACTGGGATCCTTGTAGAGAGAGAGGAGGAGAACTCCTTCAAGGTAGGCATTCTTGGAAGAGGATTCACAGTAAGGTTAAAATCAACTAGGTGAAAGTGGGTACTGCAGATGCTGGAGATTAGAGTCAAGATTAGAGTGGTGCAGGAAAAATACAGCAGATCAGGCAGCATCCGAGGAGCAGAAAGATTGACATTTTGGGCAAAAGCCCTTTATCAAGAATGACTAATGTCCATATGCAGTGGTGTGGGAGAGGGGTGTGAGCAGTGATCCCACACTCTATGTTCATAAAATGGCCAGCTCCATTACGAAGCTCATTCATCTCCTAGCCCCATTCAGTATTCACAAAGTGAAGCAACAATTCATTGCCTTCCCCACTCAGAGGGGTCAGGCACCATAGCCTAGACACAAGAAGCTTTTGAAAGGTAAATTCAAACTCTTTCCCACATATGCAATGCCAACCATGGAAAAGGAATGGAAGTTGGGCTCTCAGCCAAACCTCATTCAGCATTTTTAAAAATTGGAATGCCTTCTTACACCAATAATCTGATTATAAATACCGAAAGCACATACTAACCTCAGATTTTTTAATGTGCATTTACAACACAAAGACAATTTTTAAAAATCGAAAAACCTCTTATGAACAGTTACTTTTTTTCTTTTTCCCATTTTTAATTGTTTGGCAGTTTTTTTATCATTCTTTGTTTCAACATATCTCAGAAATTTGGCTGCTACTTTAGATGCTTCTGAGTGTTAGTGATTGCAATATTTAAAGAAAGTAATGAATGATCATTCTGTAAAGGTCTGTCCTCATATACCCATTGTTACTGTAGGCCTCGTTTTTTATATTGAGTATATAGTGAGGAAATGGACATGGAATTGTTATGATTGTCATGGAGGGTATAAGGAGCCATGGGGAGTGTGCAAATTGCATGAGTTGATATGAATGGGGCATGGGGAGCAGACAGAGGGAGATGTGGTTGCGATGTGAGGGCCACACAATTCTAAACTTTGACAGAATAACTAGGTCAAAGTCCCAGAGAACAAAATTAGGGATTTGAAACAGCCACTTTACATATGTGGACATATTCAATCTCCATTTGGGCATGATGGTTCTGATTCCATGCCACACCTACTCCTCCAGAGGTAAAAATCACACTATTGTGACACCTTTTCCTGAAATAGCTGCATAGACCTGTGAAATTTCCTTCCTTGAGCCAACTGCCTCGGCAATGAGACTCCAGCCCAACATTTCACATTCATGAGCTTTCAAAGCACAAAGATGAGTACAGTACAGGAACAAGCCCTACAGCCCACCAAGACTGTGCCGACACATGATGCTTCTCTAAAGTAAAAGCCTTTTGCTGATTTGTGGTCCCTTTCTCACTATCCCCTGCCTATTCACATAACTATCAACTCTCTTAAATGTTGCAATTGCATCCGACTTCATCACCTCCTCCAGCAGCACTTTCCGAGCACTTATCACCCACTGTGTGGAGAAACCTGCCTTCCACATCTTCTTTAACCTTAACCCTTTGACCTTAAACCTAGTCCCCTCATAATTTATATTTCTACACTGGAAAAACATTCTAACTATCCATGCCTCTCATAATTTTGTGAACTTCTATCAGGTCACAGCTCATTCTTCAATGTTCTAGTGAAAACGAATCAAGTTTGTCTAGTCTCTCCTCATAGCCAATATTCTTCAAACCAAGCAAAATCCTGGCAAACCATTTTTGTACCATCTCCAAAAGCCTCCACGTCTTTCTTGCAGTGTGGGGCCCAGAACTGTACACATTATTTCAAATGTGGCCTAACTAGAGTCCAATACAGCTCTGCCACAAACTGCCAAATTTTATATTCTATGCCCTGATCGATGAAGGCAAGCATGCCATATGCCATCTTGACCATCTTATCCACTTATGTAGCCACTTTCGGGGAACTGTGGACTTATATGCCATGATCTCCCTGTATGTTGATGCTACTAAGGGTTCTGACATTTATTAGATATTTCTCTCCTTTATTAGATCTTCCAAAGTACTTCACCTTGCATTTGTCTGGATTAAACTTGATCTGCCATTTCCCCACCCAAGTCTCCAGCCAAATATATCTTACTGTATCCTCTAACAATCCACCTCATGATCTACAGCTCCTCCAATCCTGTGTCATCCACAAACTTACTAATCAGGCCACTTACATTCTCCTCCAAACCATTAATACATATTATAAAGAACAGGAGTCCCAGCACTGATCTCTATGGAACACCATTAGTAACTGATCTCCAGTCAGACAAATACTCTTCCACTGTTATTCTCTGTCTTCTAATGACCAAGCCAGTTCTTACCAGCTCACCTGATCCCATGTGACTTCATTGTTTGTTTCAGCTACCCATGTGGGATGTTGTCAAAGGCCTTGCTGAAGTTCATTAACACAACATCTGTTGCCCTTCCCTCATCAAGCATCTTTGTTATTTAATCAAAAAAACTTGGTCGAGTTTGAGAGACACACCCTTCCCTGCATAAAGCCATGCTGCCTATCACTAATTTCATCAGGGCAATTACAAGAATCATGTACATGCTAGCTCTAGCTCCCCCATGCCTAGGAACAGAGAGACCATTAGAAGCGCATTTACTGCCAGGTCAAATGAAAGCAGCTAACACAGGGTAAGATCTTCAATCTGGTCTGCACCATCCCTTTTCTACTGGCCTCAGTAGTGACTGAGTAATTCTTTAGTCAATGGAATTATCTGACAATTTCCTAAATTGTTTTGAGGTAAAATTCAATAATAATCTTTGTCCAGCCACTTAAACAAAAACATTGCATATTTATGAAATATTACCTGGATTCTCAGTAAAATTCCTAACAGAAATAATGTAACCATATTTTTTGGGGAAAGCTTTTATAGTACATATTTTTATAAAATAAAATATGTATTTATATTTTATACTTTAAACTGAGTGAGGGTAGCTCAGTGGTTTACACTGCTGCTTCACAGCACCAGGGACCCAGGTTCGATTCCACCCTCAGGCGACTGTCAGTGGGGAGTTTGCATTTCTCCCCATGTCTGCGTGGTTTTCCTCTAGGTGCACTAGATTCCTCCCACAGTCCAAAGATGTGCAGGTTGGGTGAATTGGCCATGCTAAGTTTCCAGGGATGTGTAGGTTAGGTGGATTAGCCATGGGAAATGCATGGTTAGAGGGATGAGGAGGTAGTATCTGGGTGGGATGCTCTTTGGAAGGTTGGTGTTGACTCGAGCAGAATGGCCTGCTCCCACACTGTAGGGATTCTATGACGATAAACATGATGGTAAAGAAGAGACAAAGGGGTTGAAAGTATGAATAATAAGATTTATTTCAAGATATTGTGATCATTATACTCTCTAAGACAGAATGTAAGTTTGTCCTAATTTAAGGTATCACATCCTTAAAGTAGGCGCTGGGGTAACTCACAGGTCAGACCACACAACAGAATCCTGTACTAGTTTAACTGACAGGTGCATAAAGAAGTTAAAGATAATAGAACTGCTATGTCCTGCAGACAAAAACAAAACTGAATTAGTCCAGTTTAATATTGCTCACTATCAAATGGCCTGAATTTGAGAGTTTGGCGCGTAAATGTTCCTGTGCTGTAAATTGTATTGTTTTAAAAGTTCTTTTTATACCTGCTTTGTGTTGTTTATTTCTTTTAACTGATTTAACTTCCACGGTTGCTCCAGCTGTTTAGAAAGCGGTGGTATTAAGATCATAAGATATAGGAGCAGATTTAGGCCATTCAGCCCATCAGATCTGCTCCATCATTTGATCATGTTTGATGTGTTTCTCAATCCCGTTCTCATGCCTTTGCCTTGTAACCTTTGATCCCTTACTAATCAAGAACCTATCCATCTTTGTCCTAAAGACTTGGCCTCCATAGGCACCTGAAGCAATGAGTTCCTCAGATTAAACACCCTCTAGCTGAAGAAATTCCTCCTTATCTCCATTCTAAAAGGACTATCGCTTCACTCCAAGGCTGTGTCTTCAGGTCCTAGTCTCTCATACTATTGGAAATATCTTCTCCACATCCACTCCATCCAGGTCTCTCAGCATTCTATAAGTTTCAATCAAATCCCCCTTCATCCTTCAAAACTTCAATTGAGTATAGATCCGGAGTCCTCAACCACTCCTCACATGACATGCCTTTCATCTTGGAATTATTCTGTGATCCTCCTCTGGGTTACCCCTCACCTCCACCCTCACCCACAATACCAGTATGTTTTTCCTTAGATAGGATGCCCAAAATGGCTCACAATATTTTAAATACATTCTGACTAGAACCTTATACAGCCACAACAGTACATCTCCTGCTTTTGTGTTCTAGCCCTCTTGAAATGAATGCCAACATCATATTTTCCCTCCTTACTGCCAACTGACCTGTATGCTAATCTTAAACGAATCCTGAACCAGGACTCCTAAGTCCTTTTGTGCTTCAGAGTTCCATATTCATTTCCCATTCAGAAAACATTCTACACCTCTATTTTTCTACCTCACACTGTCCCATATTGCCACTTCATTGCCCACTTTCCTAGCATGCCTAAGACCTTCTGCAGCATCTCCGCTTCCTCAAAACTATTTGGAACTTCACCCATCTTTGTGTCAACTACAAACTTAGCAACAATGCCATCTGTTCCTCCATCCAGATCATTAATGTGTACCATGAATAATTGTGGTCCCAACATTGATCCCTGCAGAAATCTACAAGTCCCTGGCTGCCATCCTGAAAAAGAACCCTTTATCCCCACTCTCTACCTTCTGCCAGTCAGCCAATCCTCTATCCATAACAAGGCTCTTATCTTAATTTGCAGCCACCTGTATGACACCTCATCACAGGCCTTCTGGAAATGCAAATAGTTCACTGGCTCTTCTTTGTCTAGCCTGTTTGTTACTGCCTCAAAAAAAATCCAACAGATTTGTCAGACCTACCCCTGGCAAATCCATGCTTATTTTACTTATTTTACCATGCACTTTCAAGTACTCTGCAATTTCATCTTAATAGTGGATCTAAAATCTTAACGATGACTGAGGTCAGGCAAACGGGATTATAGTTTCCTGCCCTCTTCCTCCCTCCTTTCTTAAACAGGGATGTTACATTATCCATTTTCCTGTACTCTGGGACCCTCGCTGACTCCAATGATTCCTGAATTCCTCCACAATCACCTCAGCTTTCCCCTTCAAAACCCTGAGTTGCAGCCTACTTTGTTCAAGTGCCTTCAAATCTTTCACCATCCCCATCACTTTCTCTTTAGTGATAAACACTACATTCACTTCTGCCCCCTAACTCTTGAAGTTTTGCTATGTTACTAATGTCTTCCATTGTGAAGACTGATGCGAAGGGCCTATTCAGTTCCTCCGCCATTTCTTTGATCAAAATAAAGCAAGTCTGAGGAGTTTAGGACTGATGTGAAGACTGTTTGGTAATGCCCAATAGAGTGGATTTCAAAGGAGAACAGTAGCTAGAGAAATAATTAATAGTACAGAGGTATCAATGACTATGGACATTTCCAGAAGAGAATGGTTAAAGTCGGAGCGAAAATCACTTTGGAGATGGAAATGGAACAAAGAGGAATAGCTGGAGAATTGAGTTTCAACAAATACCAGAATGGAATTAAATCAAAATGAAAGTGAGCAAGGCAAATGGTACAAGCAGAAATGAAGGTGAAAGAATAACAGAAATCATTCAAGGCAGCCATACATGGAAAATAACTGGCAAGTAAGTTAAACAATACAAGTAATAAGCAAAATTCTGCAGAGTGTTAATCAATAGATAAATGAACTGAGATATAACACATCTGCAGTTGAAAGCCCCTTTCAACTGCTTTATCTTCACATACAACAGACAGCACCAACAAGAAAGGAACTTAATGAGATCAACATTCTTAAGGTGTTGAATAGAGCGTACATCCTGAGAGATGGAAATAATTGATTTTTCAGGTGTAATGTAATTGAAGTAGGACATTCATGGACTTGAAATAAATTGCAATTCAGTTTGGTTCCAGTCTTTTAATTACCTATTATATTCATTATTCATTATAAAATGTATGCACTTGGTAGAGGAGGAGACACAGTTCTGTCAATAACTCGCATTTGGTTTCTCCAAAACTTCCTCACAGAATTATACATTCAACACTGAGTTAAGTCATTCAACACTTGGAGCTGTTATCTTCCCATTACCAGCTAGCTGATATTAACTGGGCTGCAGGGCAGGTATAAAGAGATTAGAATGAGCAACAATAATCCTAAACTATGGGAGAGAGAAAATGTACTTTTTTTTGCAAGCGATCTCTCATTGGAATTAGGTAGGATTCTGAGGCAACTTTCACTGTTTAAGCCAAACTTTACAAATGGTACCTGTAAGATTGAAGTGCTGTTGGAAACATAGAATATAGGAGTCGGAGTGTTCAGCTATTTAACCTCTTGAACCTGTTCCCTCAATTTGATCGTTGACAGCCAATCAATCCATTATTGCTTCCTTGATACATTTACCTACCACAAAGGCCATCCATCACAGGTTGGAAAATTTCAATTGGCTGAGCATCCAAAGATTTTGGTAATATAAATGTGTAAAGCTTTCATTCCTGATTTCAACAGAATAACTTCAATTTTACAATTAATGTCATCATTTGTGGATCCCCACCCCCACATAGAAATTTGCTTCACTATTTATTTTAGATATTTTTAATCAAAACGTTCAGGTGTGTTGTAATACACATATTGAACTCTCCTGGAACTACCACTACACCAGTTAAACATTCTTAAGGTGTCTTATGCAACATTACGCTCTTATTTATCCTTTTAAGATTTGCTATAATTTTGCTGAAATTGCATTGTGCGCCTGCCAGTGTCTTATTTTAACTATTTAAACTCTAGCTTTTAGCATATACATATGAAATCCTAAAACTTTTAAAATCGTGTATCATGTAGTCCATCAAGTCTATGCTGCTAAATCTACCCTAAATCTAAACTAGGTCCACCTTGCAGCACCAGGCCCATAGTCTTCAGCTTCTCTTGAGTTTTTTTTCCCTTCTTCACAGTGGCTAGAATGTCAGAATTAAAAATACACTTAATTTGTCATATCGTACAAAGCACAGACAAAGAACAATTGGCACATTGACTCTCTGGTTGTTTCAGTAAAACCAACTTTTTATTTCCGATCAATGCCTTCAGATTGAAAATGCATGTAAGGAAGGTACTATCACAATAGTCATGGGGGATTTCAATATGCAGGTGCACTGGGAAGATTGGGTCCCAAGAAAAATAATTTGTGAATATCTACATGGCGGCTTTGTGGAGCAGTTTGTGGTAGGAAACAGGTAGTTCTGGATTTGATTATATAGGATGAGGCAGACTGGATTAGGGAATTGATGTTAGATGAACCCTTAGGTGGCATTGACCATAATATGATAGAATTCATCCTGCAGCTTGACAGGGACAAGATTAAATCAGATGTAATAAGTAATGGGTACTATAACTGAGTAAAGGTAACCACAAAGATATGAGTGAGGAGCTGACCAGAGCTGATTAGAAGGGGAGCCTAGCTGGGGAGGCAGTAGAACAGTAATGGCAGGAGACTTTGGGGTAATTCAGGAGACTCAGCAGAAATTTATTCCAAGGAGGAAGAAATGTATTAAACGGAGGACAAGGCGACCATAGCTGAAAAGCAAAAGACAAAGCATAGAATCTCATGAAAATTGCTGGAACCCAGTGGATTGTATGACAAAACCAGCAGAGGACTAATAAACCAAAAAGAGAGAAAAAGAGGAAATATGAGGTAAGTAAGCTAGTATATCAAAGAAAACTGCAAGAGGATTTTTTTTAGATATATAAAAAGGTAGGAGAGAGGCAAGAGTGGACAATAGACAGCCTGACAATGGAGCTGGAGAAGTAGCAACAGGAAATAAAGAAATGGCAAAGGAACTAAATAGGTACTTTGCATTCGTCCTCACAGTGGAAAACACCAGTAGGTTACTAGGCCATCCCTCAACCTCCTACCCTCCTGTGGAAAATGTCCCAGTATTTCCAGTCTATTTTTATATCTCAACCCTTCCATCCCCAGCAATATCCTCATAAATCTTTTCTGAATCCTCTCCCAACCATCATCAATCAGAGGTGACTATCACTAAGGAGGTAGTGCTGGGAAGTTGAAAGATTGAAAGGTGGATAAATCACCAGAGCAGATGGACTGACCTCTAGGGTTCTGATTGAGGTAGCCGAGGAGATTGTGAAGGCATTGATGGTAATCTTTCAGGAATCACTGGAGCCAGGGAGGGTCTTAGAAGACTGGATCAGTTGTGATGCTTATGGTCCATCATGGATTCTGGTTAATTACCTCTTACCTTAACATTTGTGAGGCAGGAGGGAAAAAGCCACACAGATTAAGTGAAGAAAATGTGAGCAAATCAACATCAGAGCACATATAGCACCCCTGTTTAAGAAGGGAAGAGGGCAGAAGACAAGGAATTATAGGCTGGTTCGCCTGACCTCAGTCATTGGTCAGATTTTAGAATCCATTATGAAGGATTGAGTACTTGTACATGTTAATTTGAGCTGGGTCAGCATGGATTCATTAAAGGGTGGTCATGCCTGACAAATCTGCTAGAATTGTTTGAGGAAGTAACAAGCAAGTTAGACAAATGAGAGAAAATGGATATGATCTATTTGGATGTTTAGAAGACTTTCAACAAGGTTCCATACAGTTGGCTGCTAAATAAGATGAGTCCATGGTTAGGGACAAGGTATTGGCCTGGATAGAGAATAGGCTACAAGACAGAAGGCACAAGATTGGGATAAAAGGACTTTTTCCACATGGCAGCTAGTGAATAGTGGAGTTCTGTAGGGTTCAGTGTTGGGACCACAACTATTCATGTTACACATTAATGATGTAACTGAAGGAACTGAGACCATTGCTGCTAAGTCTGCAGATGACACAAAACAGGTGAAAAGAGTAGTGTTGAAGCAGGGAGTCTGCAGAAGAATTTGGGCATGCTAAGAGAGTGGACAAAGAAATACCAGATGGAATACAACATGGCACAGTGTGAGGTTATGCACTTTGGTAGGAATAGGGTGTAGGTTTGCTCGCTGAGCTGTAGGTTTG
>NC_057713.1:26949006-27010060 GCF_004010195.1 Chiloscyllium plagiosum
TCAGAACACAATGCAGGGCAATACAAAAGAGCCATTCTTAAATACAGACAAAAGTTCATATGTTGGATATTTAAAATTTTACCCCTATATGTGACTGCGTTCATAAGCATGAGCATTCATAAGTCAGAAGTTCATAAATCTGTACATTCAATTTCGAACACTTTCCCCCTTGTGTATTTTTATTAATTACCTTCTGAATGGTAAATCAATGGACACTATATTAGTGAATTATTCAATGTAATTGACCAGATTAGTCAAAAGTAACTAATACACCACACATCTATAATGACTTTTTTATAAACTAAGACCTGAACAAGTACATTCTTTCCCCACCATGATGGTTTTCTCACATTTTTGTTCACTTAATCTGTGTGGAATCTTCCATCCTACTTCACAAACTGTTAAGGTAAGAGGTATTTAGTCATAGCCATAAGGGACCATTGGTGTCACACAGTCATTTGGTCCAACTCATCCATACCGACCAAATATCCTAACCTAATCTAATCCCATTTGTCAGCACTTGGCCCATATCCCTCTGAACCCTTCCTATTCATATATTCATCCAGATGCCTTTTAAATGTTGTAATTGCACTGGCCTCCACCACTTCCTCTGGCACATCACCTTCTGTGTGCCCCTTTTAAATCTTTACCCTCTCACCCGAAACCTATACCCTCCATTTTTGGACTTCCCAACCTTGGGAAAAGAACTTGTCTATTTACCCTGTCCATGCCCCTCATGATGTTAAAACCTCTATAAGGTCATCCCTCAGCCTCCGACGCTCCAGGGAAAACCATCATAGCCTATTCAGCCTCTCAATCCTCCAACCCAGGCAACATCCTTGTAAATCTTTTCTGAACCCTTTCAAGCTTCGCAACATCCTTCCACTAGGAAGGAGACCAGGATTGCACGCAATATTTCAAAAGTGGCCTAACCAATGTCCTGTATAGCTGCAACATGACCTCACAACTCTTATACTCAATGCTCTGACCAATAAAGGAGAGCATACCAAACACCTTCCTCACTGTTCTAACTACCTACAACCCCACTTTCAAGGAACTATGAACTTGCACTCCAACGTCTCTTCGTTCAGCAACACTCCCCAAGACCTTACCATTAAGTGTATACGTCCTGCTCCGATTTGCTTTTCCAAAATGCAGCACCTCACATTTATTTAAATTAACCTCCACCTGTCACTTCTCAGCCCATTGGTCCATCTGATCAAGATCCCGTTGCATTCTGATGTAACCTTCCACTCCACCTCCCATTTTGGTGAAAGGGGAAATATTTAAAAGGACTTGAGGGGAAAGATTTAAAAGGACCTGAGGGGTAACTTTTTCCACACAGAGAGTGGTGTATGTATGGAACAAGTTGCCAGAGGAAGTGCTGGAGGCTGGTTCAATTACAACATTTAAAAAGCATCTGGATAGGTATACGAACAGGAATGATATGGGATATGGAAAAATGCTGTCAAATAGGACAAGATCAGATTGGGACACATGGTCAGCGTGGGCAGGTTGACTTTATGTGCTATATGACTCTATAAACCAGTGCCTCCAAAGCTACTGCCAATCTTTCATAATAAATGTGATTTGACTTGATTTGATTTGTTACATCACATGTACCAAGATACAGAAAAATGTATTTTTTGTGTGCTAACTAGACAAATCATATTTAAGTACTGTACATCAGGCTAATAGAACAGAATGCAGAATACAGTATTACAGCTGCAGAGAAAGTGCAGGGAAAGAAAGAGGTCTGTTCATACGTCTGATATCAGCGGGGTAGAAGCTATGAATCTGTTGGTATGTGTTTTCAAACCTTTGTATCTGCTGTCCAATTGACGAGGGTGGCAAGCAGTCTATCTGGGGTGGGAGGGGTCTTTGATTATGTTGGCTGCCTTCCTGAGGCAATGGCAAGTATAGGTGAAGTCAATGGAAGGAAGGTTGGTTAGTGTGATGGACTGGGCTGCGTTCACAGCTCTCTGTAATTTCTTGCAGTCTTGGGTAGGCAGCAATTGCCATTCCACACTGTGATACATCCAGATCGGATGTTTTCTATGGTGCATCTGTAAAAATTAGTAAGTGTCATCATGGACATGCCAAATTTCCTTAGACTCCTGAGGCAATCTGGGAGGCAGGAGCTGATGTGTTCCATTCCTAACCTCTCAAGGCATTTCATAATGATGAATGTGATAGCCACCGGGCTATAGTCATTAAAGCACATGTGATTTTTCTTTGGGGCCAAGATGACAGTGGTCCTTTTGAAGCCAGTGGGAACCTCACATCATAGGAAGGAGAGGTTACATATGTCTGCAACTACTCCCTCCAGCAGGTCCACACATGGAATTCCATTAGGACCAGTCACTTTCCGTGGATTCACTCTCAAGTAGGCTGATCTGATGTCTGCGGCGGTGGCCATGGATACAAGTCCACCTGAGGCTATCAGGGCAGGTGACAACATTTCACTGACCTTCTGCTCAAAGTGAGCAGAGAATGCATTCAGCTCGAGGAGGGATGCATTGCTGTCAAAAATTCTAATTATCTTCCCTTTGTAGCCAATTATATCGTCTAAGTCTTGCCACTTTCGATGCATGTTTGCGTGGTTAGTCTGGGACTCTATATTAGTCAGATATTGACTCTTGGCATCCCAGATTGCTTTGTGACGAACATGCCTAGATTTCATGTATTTGTCAGGGTCACCTGACTTGAAAGCCTCAGACTTGGATTTCAGCAGGAAGTGGATCTTTCCGTTCATCCATTGTTTCTGGTTGGGGAACAATTAGATTAACTTTATTGACATGCAGTCTTCTACACACGTACTAATGAAATCTGTGAGGTCAGCGGCATACTGATTTCGGTTGGTCGCTGAGTTCTTGAATATAGACCAGTTCACCGACTCTAAGCAGTCATGTAGAATCTTGTCCGTTACCTCAGACCAGCACTGCATGACTTTCTGTATCTGATCCTCACACTTCAGTTCCTGCTGGTAAACCAGGAGAAGTAATACAGTCTATGGCCTGATTGACCAATATGCAGGCAGGGGATGGAACAGGAGGCATATTTGATAATTGTGTAGCAATGGGTCCAGGTTTTGTTTGGCCTCTGGTGGGACAGGAGTTGTGTTGGAAGTACCTTGGCAGCACACTCTTCAGGTTGGCCTGATTGAAGTCACCGAATGTGATAAACAAGGCCCCAGGGTATTCTGTTTGAAAGCTATTTGTAGCGGTGTATGTGTCATCAAATGTGCTCTTCACTTCTGCTTTGGGTGGGATCGCCAGGATCACATCTGAGCATCAAGAGGTGTTGATTAGAAGGCAGACCCCTCTACCCATTACCTTACTTGAGGATGCTGTGTGGTTCTATATTTTAAGACCTATATTTTACTATTAAGTTTTCTCCATTGACATGGAACATTGAACATGACGAGGGAATTATCTTACTCTGTCCTAAAATAGTGTCATGGATTTTCTTTTACATTCAGGAGTCACACAATGCTTTAGTTTAATATCTCACTGTAGTGCTTGTAACATAGTCAGCCAGGTGGATCTCAGAATATGGGTTCGCTGATTGAGCATGTTAATCTGGGAGTGCTGGCTAACATATAAACAGGAGTGTCAACAGGTCCAGGCAGCGGGCCGTGGAGGGGGTCGTTAGGGCCGACTGCCTGCCTCTCTTCCGCGGCTACGTTAGGGCCCGGGTGTCCTTGGAGAAGGAGCACGCGGTGTCCACCAACACCCTGGAGTTGTTCAGGGAGAGGTGGGCGCCGCAGGGAGTGGAGTGCATCATTTCTCCCTCCAACTCTATTTTGATTTAGTCCCTACCCTCCCCTTCACTGTTTTGATCACACAGCACTGCCCTTTGATGTGAAGGGCAGTGCTTGTCACTGGCCACCCGGGTGTTTTCCTATCTTCCTGGTGGTGGAAATTGAATAAAGATTCGTGCACTGTGTGTCTTTCACTGTGTCTCACACCTGCACACACACACCATGGGTGCTGGGGATTAAAAAAGAAAAAGAAAAAAAAAAAAGTGTCAGAGGATCTGACCTTTCTCAGAGCCAGATCTGAGCTAGCTAGGCCACTCATGTACAATGCTGAAAATGTGTTGCTGGAAGAGCGCAGCAAGTCAGGCAGCATCCAGGGAACAGGAGAATCCACGTTTCGGGCATAAGCCCTTCTTGTACAATGCACATGTAACTAAAGGGTGACTTGGCGAGATACTGGTCATCATGGAGTTATTTTGCTTATCTAAAAATATCAGCTCAAATATCAGATCTCCTCCAATACTGGACTACAATGGCAGCTTAGAGTACGTCCTGATATGGGGTTTGACCATCTTTTTAATGAGATCAGGATTCTACTAAATAGACAAGATTAACTCATAATCCAAACTAAGATGGAGCCGCACTGGGAGGTAATGGTCAATTAACTAATACAGGTACAAAACATCCATGAATACCAAATTCAGTAGTTACCAGAAGTGGGGGTGGCACATAGTTTTGTTCAAACAGTGTTATACCTATATTCCATGCACACAGAACAGCGACAATATTGGTTGACCTGGGTAAACTTCTCAGTTTTTGAGCTAAGTTCAACAGGGGAAACTGGAAACCATGGGCTCAGCTGTTGCTACATGTTACCACCAATCAAAATTCAACAAGAACACATTCCAAATGTCAAGTTGATATATAATAGACTCAACTTGAAAACATTCCTGTCAAATTACAATTGCGCATTGACAGAATGGCTAGCATAATTTGAAGCAAACAGCCAGAGGTAGTATCATGGTTCATCCTGCCGGTGAAAAATTGTCACTTATAATTAATATCTCTATAGAATGAGATACAGGAAAAAAAAAACAACTTTAAAGTAAATAGATGTAAGGAAGTTCATAAAATAATGGTCTTCAGGAAAGATGACTTTCCATAGAACAATGTTAATCCTGGCCTTGGGGCGCACTATTTTGCAACTGGTGTAGTTAATGAACCAATGAAGCAATGTGCTGTCAGGAACTTGCATTAGATGCAGAAAACAAAAATAAAACCGTATTTATTAATGTGAAAAAAATGTGCTCTCATGGTCATTGTGCTGCAGGCTTGCATTAATCCATTAAAGTTTCTTGGTACTGGGCTATCCCACCTTTATCATTGTTACTTATCGTGCAATGCAGATGGGGAAGCAGCTAGCTGGGGTCTCCAGTATTCAGAAGAGGGTAAATTATCTTTAAACATCCTTATTTTGCTACACCTTACTTGTGGACGGATGACTGTCAACCCTCCAACCCACTTTTGATACCCTCATTCTGAATATTGGAGAACAGCTAGCTGCTTCCCCATCTGTCTCACACTATAAAACAACAATGATAACCTCTCCACAATGGTGGCCTGGTTGTTGAAACATTTATTGCTTAAAACTTAGTTTAAAAACTGAGATTAGTACCTAAAAATGGAGGCCGTCTTTTCTTTTTCTCTCCCTTCGTTGTGCTAACCTCAGCTTTTGTTCGATGGTGGTGAGCATCCTCCTTGTTCAGCTCTGAAGGCCAGTCCATATCTTTAATGAGATGGTGACCCCCAGGTTCCGGCCACTAATTGTGCAATTTGAGGGAAATCATTGCGCGGGAATTCTTGCAGCATATTGGTAATGTGCCTACCTCTAAGCCAGGAGTTCCACTTTTAAGTCCTATTTGCTCCAGAGGTGTTAATATCCCAATCAACCCATCCAGATGTTATCAAAATCACTGCAGGATAATTGTTACTCTCAACATTCAGTGCTGTGATCTTTATTTGAGCCAAATGTTAGGGTTCTATCTAAAACCCAGACTGTTGCACTAACATCCTCAAATGGAAAGGCCAAATAAGCTAAAGGAACTTTTTCATCAGAATCTAACCTGGAAAGTTAGCAACAAAATATTACTTATCAAAGACAAAGACAGAAGGAGGAAGTAGTGAATGCTACTAACTGTAGTGTCCGCCAAATACTCTGTTGCCATCCTGGGCTTACTTCACAAAACATTTGCCAACGGAACCACAAACCCTCATCTTAGCTTCGCTTATTGGTTAACTGAGGAAAAGAATATTTAAGGTCTACGATCCCAAACTTAGAGTCAGAGATGTACAGCTCATTAAAGGAGTTGCCAGAGGAAGTGGTAGAGGTTGGCACAATTGAAACATTTAAGAGCAAATGGATGGGTATATGAATAGGAAGGGTTTGGAGGGATATGGGACAAGTGCTGGCAGGTGGGACCTGATTTGGTTGGGACATCTGGTTAGCATGGACAGGATGAACCACATGTATGTTTCTGTGCTGTACATCTGTGTCTCTGACTCGATGGCCTTCATGATTTTATGAACCTCTAAGGTCACCCCTCAGCTACTGACGCTCCAGGTAAAACAGCCCCAGTGTATTGAGCCTCTCCCAAATCCTCCAAACCTGGCAACATCCTTGTAAATCTTTTCTGAACTCCTTCAAGTTTCACAACATCCTTCTAATACAAGGGAGACCAGAATTGCACACAATATTCTAAAAGTGGCTGAAGCAATGTCCTGTACAGCTGCAACATGACCTCCCAACTCCTGTACTCTATGCTCTGACCATTAAAGGAAAGCATTTGTTCAGCAACATTCCCCATGCCCTTACCATTAAATGTACAAGTCCTGTTCGGATTTCCTTTTCAAAAAATGCAGCACTTCACATTTATCCAAATTAAACTCGATTTGGCACTCAACCCATTTGCTCATTGCACTGTGAGGTAACCTTCTCCACTGTCCACTACACTTCCAATTTTGGTGTCATCTGCAAACTTACTAATTATCTCTCGATATACACATCCAAAATCATTTATGTAAATGACAAAAAGTAATGGACCCAACACCGATCCTTATGGCACTCCACTGGTCACAGGCCTCCAGTCTGAAAAGCAACCCTCCACCACCACGCTCTTCTACCAACGAGTTAGTTCTGTATCCAAGTGGCTAGTTCTCTGTATTCCAAGAAATCAAACTTTGCTAACCAGTCTACAATGAGGAACCTTGTCAAATGCCTTACTGAAGTCCATATAGATCATTTCTATCATTCTGCCCTGATCAATCCTCTGTTACTTCTTCAAAAAAAAAAAAAAACAACTTCGTGAGACAATTTCCCATGCACAAAGCTATGCTGACTATCCCGCATCAGTCCTTGCCTTCCTAAATATATAGAAATCCTGTTCCTCAGGATTCCCTCTAACAACGTGCCTGCCACCAATGTCAGGCTCACCTGTCTATATATCCCTGGCTTTTCCTTACCAGCTTTCCTTAAATGTTTGCACCATGTTAGCCAACCTCCATCTTCTAGTACCTCACCTGTGAGGTATCAACAATACAAATCTCAGCAAGAGGCCACTTGAAACTAAAGTCACCATAAATAGGGAATAGGGGAGATGGCACTAGGAAGTGCTGCCATTGCAAGATCTTCCAAATCCTATGGTAGGAAAGACAGTAACAGCAGCAAATTCTCCAAAGCCAACATGAACATACCTGCATTGAGGTCTTTCCTACCATGGGATTTGGAAGATCTTGCAACGGCATCACCTCCCAGTGCTAGGTCCCTTGCTGTTCCCTGCATTCATGTCTAACACCAGACACCTCAAGCAACTGCTTATGGCAGGAGATTTCAGGACATGAAGGGAAACCCTTTCAGAATATACACCATACATTTCCAATGAAGCAAAACTGTAGTGTGAAATGTTACCTATATATTTGCTCTAGGAATAGGTGCAAATAGAGCTAGGTCATCATGACAAAGCAGTTAAAACATACCATTATCTACCTTGTTCTAAAAGATGTCCTCTCTTACTAGCTCATGGACATAATGTTAAATAAAGACTTTAATGTTCATCACATGATCATAGACCTGATCTTATTACACAAATATCCTGTCTTAGGATGAAGGCCACTCATTCAAAAAGGTGAATCCAAGAGCATGGTGTTGGAAACACACAGCAAGTCAGGCAGCATCCAAGGAAAAGGAAAATCAATGTTCCTGATGAAGGGCTTTTGCCCAAAACATCAGTTTTCCTGCCCTTCAGATGCTGCCTGACCTCCTGTGCTTTTCCAGCACCACATTCTCCACTCTAATCCCCAGCATCTACAGTCCTCACTTTCATCTCATTCAAAAAGATACTGAGCATCAAGAAGTTTCACTGGGAAGTGATATTGAAGCATCTCTTACCTGACTGTCCAAGCAACATCTGTCCCACAGAGCACAGACCGTGCATTGGACATAGTAGCCATCTCAGAAACCAAAAGTAGCACATAACCAGATCATCCTCAATCCTGAAGGACTGCTTAAGAGACTCAATTCCATTAACATTTGTGGAAACTTGTGATTTCCTTTCATATGATTAACTAACCAGTGCACAATTTGATAAGCAGCAATTGTAAAAGGCTGCTTTACTCTCATTAAAAATGATACAATGTTCCTAGCTTTAGCAACAACTTTAATTATTCCCAAAATTCAGCAGAGCTTTGCAACTCTCTGAAAGCATCCCTGCATGTTCAACGATAATTTATCTTGAAATAAGTGACTGCTTTTGGTCTCCAGTTCTTAGCATTTTACTCATTAACCCCAGCACTATTTTGAAACACAACAGATTTAATACAGAGTTCTAAAAATAACTACTCACCACCCCCCTCCATTCCCAACCCTCAGCTTTAAATTTATTAGGTTTGAATCCATTACTTATATTTGCATAATTGACATCATTATCTGTCAGCTTGCTCAGCTCAGGCTGACAGTCATTAAAAGATCATTATAAACAGGGCTGTAATGGGTTCATGAGGCCAAATGGCTGCATTTTAATCACCAGAGAATGATAAGTTGATGGTGGCCTAAGGGAAAGGGCTCTTGTAACTGGCAGAGTTAATGAACAAATCAGGTTAGGAAAATTCACCACCTGTGCCTGAGTATACCATGTAATTGCAACTACAATTTGGAGAAGTTGAACTGGAATAGATGTGTGTAACACTACTGAGGTTGTGGATCACCACTATGGAACAGAAACAATTGGAGCCACAGGGACCCTGTACACCTTTATCAGAATTGTTGCAATGAGTACAAAAGGTTTTTTTTCCTTCCCAATGGTAACTTACTTATTAATGGCTTCTCAACTACGCAGTTTGTCCTTGTTTAGGGCTGAGAAGGTAAACAGATGATTGGTTCTTCTGGAAAATTGAAAAACTCACATTGGGGCAAAACAAGGAGGTGCTTTCATTCAAGTTCTGCTTAAAGCTCATTGTCAAGGCATAGTGTAGAAAGATTTGTACTGCAGCCAGACTATGTCATACAGGTAGTTCTCCTATAATGCACATTTATTAAACATGATTTGGCTGTAACACGATTAGTGAATTGTGGACTTTTTTAATATAAAGTGAGCTTGTTCACTACTATGCAATTCAATTCCCTGCACTGACCTGATCAGCAAATCACAGCTCTTGTACCTGTGGTATTTATTTAACAGGTCCAGTTCATTTTCTCATCAATGTAACTCCCAGAATATTGATGGTCGGGGAATTTAGTGATGGTAATATGATTGATAGTTAGGGAATGGTGGTTAAATTCTCTCTTGTTGGTTAGTGCCTTATACTTGTGTGGCACGAATGTTATTTGCCACATTTCATTAAAGGGAATCTTATTCTTGGCAATCAATTTGGAAATTTTCCAAATGCTGTGGAAGTGTTTCAATAGTACCTCAACATTAGGACTTAGTGAAATGGGGATACATGAACCCACTGAAAGCTGGGTATCATTTTGGACTGTTTCTGCATTCCTGTGGGACTGTGTTATGATGTACATTTCAGCGGCAATGACTGTTGCTGTTCCAGATTGTTTAGTTGAAGTCCTGAGTTTTTGACATTGACCTTCATGTAACTGAACACTCTGACTCTCAACTCAGACCTGTAGACACATAGAGCAGAATATCCCTCAAAGTGGTACAGAAATGCTATCCATCTTTCACTCTACCTCATCATTGAAATGGTGTGGCTAACATGATGCAGCTTGATGGACAGCTTGTCACCATTTTGGATATTAGTAGCAAACTCTTCTCAGTCACTAATATCAGTTCTGTCATGCTTCATAGACACCTAAGGTCGGTCTTTGGAGTGTTTTCTTTTTCCTTCTCAGAAATGTTGGCCATTTGAGGGTTCTAGAGAAGTGAGCCTAATTTTTGTTGCAGACCATCCAGATGTGTCAACCTTTCTAATAAAATGGATTTGGCATTGTTAATTTGAGGGTAATGGTGGCATAGAAAGCCAAAGACTCAGGTTATTGCTGTGGGGGATACAAAACATTCCATAGGGTCTGGTGAAATTTGAATTCAATCAACAATCTAGAATATAAAGCAAACCTTAGTAATGATCACCATAATCATGACTATCCTCAATTGTTTTAAGAACCCAACTGGTTCACTAATATCCTTAAAGGAAGGAAATCTGTCTTCCTGACCTCATCTGGCCGATACGTGACTCCAGATCCACAGCATTGAGGTTGAAGCTTAAGTGTCCTCTGGAATTTCTCTGGCAAACCACTTAGATCAAGGGGAATTTAGGATGAACAATAAATTGCTGGCCTTGCCAGTGATAACCACATCCTCTGAAATCTGTGAAGATAGTTTCAACGGATACAGCAGTTTGTTCAACATTCTTGTTATTGAATTAAGGAGGATGCTGCTGTTGGAATTAGGACTTCTGAGGTGTCTCATAGCTCAGGGATACAGTTTGGATGGTTTTCCTGCTCCAATCGTTAACTTTTTTATGTTACATAACCAAGGAAGATTAACAATCAAATTTTATAATTGAACTGAACAATGTGTTCATGTCTTTTATAGCTTTCTTTTGTTCAAAAAACATTGTTCACACAACTGTTATACTTCTTGTTCTGAGCATTCTATATATAGTCTTTGGCCTGCACTATTTCTAATCAACTCTGTGATGCAATTCCTCAGCATATATTTCTGTCACAATCATGCTATTTACCAATTTTCCATCAGTTTTGCAGATTCCTGCTATGCCTGCTCTGCTTAGGTTTTTGCACTTATGTTTCTTCTTTTAGAAGGTCTCGTTTTTCTCCAGCAGTTTGTTACTGGTCTCCAATAGATCACTGTTTGACCATGTTAGAGTGTTATCCTGCATCCAAAGTTCACCAATTTGCTGTCTGAACTCAGCACTGCCTTTCTTTTATTTTTCAATTTCTTCTATTTGATGCATGTGAATTCTATTGATTTTTTTTGAGCTGAGGTTCAGGAACTCTCTCCTCTGTTAACTGCACAACGTGCAGTTTCTCAGATACTTACTCTTTTTCAGCTTGTCACATAAATGCCCTGCACATTCGTTATTCTTTCCAAGTCAGTGACTTTCTTATTTAGTCTTAATTTTTCATCTTGAATTGCTGTAAGTTTCTGGAAATCTTCTTTAACTCCTTGAACTTCCAGAATTAGTTCTCTTTTCTGCCAGCTCATGTGTCTCTCAATATGGGCTTTGAAAATTTCAGTATCTGACTGCAGTCATTCCCCTTGTTTTGCTGGTTATCCATCTTAGTGTTGGAATTGACCCAATCAATTCGAAGACTCTGGCTATCATTATATTGCTTCTGGTCAGAGGGCACATTTTAATGGGAGTACGACTTCAACCATCAGCAGCCCACCTTAACTCTTGGCCTACAGAGATACGTTGCAGGTCTTCATATCTGTACAACTATCACCCCTGTGCTCACTGATATGCATCAACTCCTGGTTCAACAAAACCAATTCAACAATTGAATTTATTGTCATGTGTACCGAGGCACAGTGAAAAGCTTTATCTTGTGAGTAATACAGGCAGGTCACATAGTTAAGTAGCACAGATAGTAAATAATAGGTAAACAGTGGCAAAGGCAAAAACAAAAACACAGGTCCAGGCGAATGTTAAGAGTTTGTGAGTCCCTTCAGTATTGTAACAACAGTAGGGGAGAAACTGTTACGAAACCGGTTGGTACATGTGTTCAGGCTTCTGTACCTTCTCCCCGATGGTCGAGGTTGTAGAAACACATTGCCAGGGTGGGATATATCTTTGAGAATGCTGGCAGCCTTTCCTTGACAGTGGGCCTCCTAGATAGATTCTATAGATGGGAGGTTGGCCTTTGTGATTGTCCGGGCCGAGTTCACCACTCTCTGTAACCGTCTCCAATCTTGAATGGTACAGTTGCCATATCAGGTTGAGAATACTCTCAATGGCGCACCTATAAAAATTTTCAAGGGTATTCACTGGTCATGCCAGATTTCCTCAGCTGCCTCAGGAAGAAGAGATATTGTTGGGCCTTTGTAAACAGTGCATCCACATGAAGAGTTCAAAAAAGCTTGTTGTGGATAACCACTCCCAGGACCCTGACACTCTCCACTTGTTCCATCTCTGAGCTGTTAATGTGTAGGGGGGGCCTGAGTAACATCCCGCCGAAAGTCAGTAATGAGTTCCTTGGTTTCGCTGGCATTGAGAGCTAGGTTGTTCTCAGTGCACCATTTTTCCGGGTCTTCCACCTCCCGTCTGTAGCCTCGTTCGTCGCCATATGAAATTTGACCGACTATGATGGTGTCATCAGTGAACTGGTAATTGGCATTAGTCTGGTATTTGGTATACAGTAGGGGGCTCAGTACGCACCCCTGTGGGGCTCCAGTGTTGAGTATTCATGAGGGTGAAATATTGTCCCCAATCTTCACTGATTGTGGCCTGTGGATCAGGAAACTGAGGATCCAGTTGCAGAGAATGGGGCTTAATCTGAGATCACTAAGTTTAGTGATCAGTCTCAAGGGATAATACTGTTGAAGGCTGAACTGTAGTCAATGAGTAAGATTCTTATGTAGCTGTTCTTGGTGTCAAGATATTCTAGGGAGGAGGGAAGGGCAAGGATATGGCATCTGGCATGGATCAGTTGGTCCAATTGGCAAATTGGAGTGAGTCAAGAGTAATGGGGAGGCTGGAGTTGATTAATGCCATGACCAGCTTTTCAAAGCACCCTTTGACTACTGAAGTTAGAGCCACTGGATGGTAATCATTGAGACATGCTGCATGAGCCTTCTTAGCCACAGGGATGATTTTGGCCCTCTTGAAACAGGCAGGGCCAGTGGCCTGCTACAGGGAGGGGTTGAAGATGTCCAAGAAGACCTCTGCCAGTTGATCTGTGCATGCTCTGAGTGCACGGCCTAGTACTTCATCTGGTCCCATTGCTTTCCTTGGATTCACACGAAGGAAAAACTGATCTGACCTCTGATGTAGTGACTGTTGGGATAGGTTCATCAGTACTTGTTGGAATATGCTTTACCTCTCTGCTGAAATTCTGCTCAAAGCGAGCATAGAAAGCATTGAGATGATCTGGGAGGGATATATTATCATCTGCTATCTTGCATTGTCTCTTTTCAGAACCTGTGATGTCATTCAGTCCTTGCCATAATTGCTAGGTGTCTGTCTGGATCGGTATTGGTCCTTGGTTGTCTTAATAGCTCTGCAAAGGTCATACTTGGATTCCTTATATCACACCTGGCTTTTAGCAGGTTCTGTTGGTCCTGATTCATCCAGAGTTTCCTGTTGGGGAACACCTGGATTGACTTCCTCGGTATGCAGTCCTCCTCATACTTGTTGATAAAGTCTGTGACGGTGGTGGTGTTCTCGACCAAGGTACCTACGGACTGTTTGAATATGGCCCAATCAGTTTAAGATCCTAACCCTTGTTTCAAATTGTTCTCCTTCCTAAATCACCTCCAATAACCACCACCCCATCTTCTCCCAATCCTCCAAGAATCCACATTCTACTAATTCTGACCTCATGAGCTTCCTCAATTCTGATTTCAGTGTTTCGGACTGTGCCTTCAGTTGCTTAGTCCCTAAGCTATAGAATTCTCTTCCTAAACTCCTCTACTTCTCTACCAAGTTTTAAGATGTTCTCTAAATCTTAATTCATTAAGCAAACTCTTGGCCACTTACCCTAATGTGGCTTGGGGTCAAATTGAGCTTTCTAAGACATCTGTCAGGTACAATAGAGCATTTTATCATTCAAGAGCACTATATAAACACAAGTTGTGTGTATGTGTGCGCGCGCATGTGTGTTTGAGAAGGGGTGGAACAGTCAGACAGTCATATAGTCGGAAAGAAGTTCAGCATAGAAACAGACCCTTCGGTCCAACTTGTCCATGCCGACTAGATATCAAAACCTAATCAAGTTCCATTTGCCAGCACTTCACCCATATTCCTCTAAACCCTTCCTATTCATAGACCCATCCAGATGCCTTTTAAATGCTGCAATTGTACCAGCCTCCGCAACTTCCTCTGGCAGCTCATTCCATACATGCACCACGCTCTGCATGCAAAATTTGCCCTTTAGATTCCTTTTATATCTGTCCCCTCTCACCCTAAACCTATGCCCTTTAGATCTGGACTCACCCACATCAGAGAAAAGACTTTGCCCATTTACCCTATTCATACCCCTCATGATTTTATAAACCTTGATTAGGTCACCCAGTGACCCCCGACGCTCCAGGGAAAGTAGCCCCAGCCTGTTCAACCTCTCCCAATAGCTCAAACCCTCCAACCCTGGCAACATCTTTGTAAATCTGTTCTAAACCCTTTCAAGTTTCACAGCATCTTTCTGATAGGAAGGAGACCGGAATTGCATGCAATATTCCAAAAGTGGCCAAACAAATGTCCTGTACAGCCCTAACATGACCTCCCAACTTCTGTACTCAATGCTCCTGAAGAAGGACTTATGCCCAAAACATCAATTCTCCTGCTCCTTGGATGCTGCCTGACCTGCTGTGCTTTTCCAGCAACACTTTTTTCAGTTCTGTACTCAATGCTCTAACCAATAAAGGAAGGCATTTCAAACACCTTCTTCAATATCCTATTATCTGCAACTCTACTTTCAAGGAAGAATGAACTACAAGGTTTTTTCAATCAGCAATACTCCCTCGGAAATTACCATTAAGTGTATAAGTCCTGCTCTGATTTGCCTTTCCAAAATGCAGCACCTCACATTTATCTAAATTAAACTCCAATTGCCATTCCTCAGCCCATTTGCCCATCTGATCAAGATTCCATTGTACTCTGACATAACCTTCTTTGCTGTCCACTACATCTCCAATTTTGGTGTCATCTGCAAACTTACTAACTCTTATGCTCACATCCAAATCATTTATATAAATGATGAAAAGTAGTGGACCCAGCACCGATCTTTTGGCACTCCACTGGTTACAGGCCTCCAGTCTGAAAAACAACCTCCACCACCCTCTGTCTTCTACCTTCTAGCCAGTTCTGTATCCAAATGATTAGTTCTCCCTGTATTCCATGAGATCTAACTTTGCTAACCAGTCTCACATGGGGAACCTTGTCGAACGCCTTACTGAAGTCCATATAGATCCCGTCCACCAATCTGCCCTCATCAATCCTCTTTGTTACTTCTTCAAAAAACTCAATCAAGTTTGTGAGACATGATTTCTCACACACAAAGCCATGCTGACTATCCCTCATCAGTCCTTGCCTTTCCAAATGTATGTAAATCGTGTCACCCAGGATTCCCTCCAACAACTTGCCCAAGACCAATATCAGGCTCATCGGTCTATAGTTCCTAGGCTTACCCCCTTTCTTTAATAGTGGCACCACATTCACCAACCTCTGGTCTTCCAGCACCTCACCTGTGACTATCGATGATACAAATATCTCAGGAAGAGGTCCAGCAATCACTTCCCTAGCTTTCCACAGAGTTCTACAGTACACCTGATCAGGTCCTGGGGAATTATTCACTTCTATGCGTTTCAAGACATCCAGCACCACCACCTCTATAATATGGACATTTTTTTCAAGATGTCACCATCTATTTTCCCACATTTTATATCTTCCATGTGCTCCTCCATAATAAACACTGATGCAAAATACTCATTTAGCATTTCCCCCATCTCCTGCAGCTCCATACAAAGGCTGCCTTGCTGATCTTTGAGGGGCATTATTCACTCCTAGTTACCCTTTTGTCCTTAATGTATTTATAAAAACTCTTTCTCTTAACCAAACCCACAATTTCTCTGGTCATCCAGCATTCCCCATACCTACCAGCCTTTCCTTTCACCTTAACAGGAATATACTTTCTCTGGACTCTTGTTATCTAATTTTTGAAGGCTTCCCATTTTCCAGCCGTCCCTTTACCTGTGAACATCTGCCCCCAATTAACTATTTGAAGTTCTTGCCTAATACCGTCAAAATTAGTCTTCCTCCAATTTAGAACTTCAACTTTTAGATCTGTCCTATCCTTTTCCATTACTAGTTTAAAACTAATAGAATTATGGTTGATGGCCCCAAAGTGCTCCCCCACTGACACCTCAGTCAGCTGCCTTGCCTTATTTCTTAAGAGAAGGTCAGGTTTTGCACCTTCTCCAGTAGGAACATCAATATACTGAATCAGAAAATTTTCTTGTACATGCTCAACAAATTCCTCTCCACCTAAACTCTTAATACAATGGCAGTCCTGGTCTATGTTTGGAAAGTTAAAATTCCCTACTATAACCACTGTGTGTGTTCATCTAAATTGCTACTAGGGTTAACCATTCAATCTAACTGCACTCCAAAGGCATGCAGCAATTGTTTTGCTTTTCAAGAGTAGAAATCCATCTGACAGAGTGTAAAAGAGAGGAGATATGTCTTCATTTTACATTCTATTGCATTCAGAGAGCCTGGTTTATATTAATAGCAGAGTTGTGGTACCTATTACTATGTGGTAGTCCCCTGTATTTAATTTGAATCAGGCTGTGTGAAGACAGTGCTTCCTAAAATGAAAGGGTTTTCAAGTCACGTATATTGTTCTGCATAAGGTCACCCCCAAATGTTACACCTAATAAACTTGAAAGATTTGCAGCTCTGCTCTAAGACAAGGGTTAACATTAGAGAGTTTCTATTCAATGGAATTCTCATCTTCATGCCAGTTGCCATTCACAAATGCATTTTCTCTGTTTTTTCTCTTTCAACGAGAGCCTTCCAAGTTAATCTTGCTCCCATCCTAAAATGTTTAAATGACAGCTCTCCCTTTGGACTTCAGTCTTGGCCTCTGTTGTTATTCCTTCCTTGTATTTATTCAGCTGGGTTCTCTCAAATTTCAAATCATCCATGGAGGACCTGGATTGAAATCAGGAGTCAAATGGGAAAGTCGCTATTTAAGTATCACTGTGCTGGAAGGAACAAAGCATTAACATCTGAAATGAACACATGCCAGTAAGAAAGGAAGCATGGAAAATATGAATTACATACAAGCCCACTCTCTGCATTTCCCTCCAGACACAACTTTCTAGCCTTATACACACATATATAGAGTTATTGCAGGACCCAGTTTAGAGTCAAGGTTGAAGCAGAGAAGTACAAGCATTGTAACATAATATATATTTAAAACAACCTTTAACAGCATAAAGCATCCTACAGCATTTCATAGGAGCATCAATAACATTATATTTTATACTTAGCTAATGCAAATCCTGAACATAAGAGATAGCCTCTTTATTTACTGACTTTGTGATGATCTGCCACTTCTTTTGTAGAGTGGGCAGACCTGTCTTATGGAGCATAGTTTGTGTCCCTTCATAAAGTGTATAAAAGGGTTTGCGCTATGGTCCCAGCAGGGGAGATTGGCTGCACAGGGGTTCTATCCTGTCCTGAACCTGTTTAGCTAGGCTACCTCTTACCGTGGTAATTGAAAACCTACAATTCAACAGAAGGGATTTGTCACAAGGTCATCATGGAGTGGTAAGTGAGGACAGCATGGATGGTTTCAATCAGCTTGTTGGTTTTCATTAGTTGTTGAATGTATGGGGAATTGATATTTGTGAGGACAGAAGGCTAAGGGAGGAGCATAAAGTGGGTGCATGCAGTTATGATGCACATTGCAAAATTCAATAAGATGCCAAACAGGTGCTGAGTACTCTGCTCGAGACTATCCCAAGGCTAAGGCCCAGATGGTTTTATTGTAAAACAAATATGAAATCAAGCCAGATAAGAAGATTTAGGTCAGATGAACAAATGCTTGGTCAAAGAGGTTGTTTTTAAAAACTGTCTTTACAGTGGAATGTGAGCTGTAGTAAGAGTATTCTGGACCTCAGGGTTTTGGTTTGCAATCAGTTATTTTCCTGATTTTTAAGCAGTTTGAATCTCTCCCTGACTCCTGATTTTGAATACTGGACATTTTTATGGGGATGTCAATAAAGAGACAGTGAACAGGTATTTAAGGGCAAAAGAATCTGTGTTTATTTGGGTACAGAAGGTAATTTTAATACAAGAAATTGGTAACTCAGTAAATTCTGAGAACTTAATACAATGAATATACAGGAACACACTAGCACTTAAAATACACTTTAACAAAAGATAACCACTCTGAAATACTAATTACCCACACTCAGAAGATTTAAACAGTGTTTAAATTTACGCTTTTAACCAGATTTCTGACCAATAGGGTCCCAGTGCCCTAGCACCACCTGCCTTCCACTCTCTGCTGGCTAGGTTGGAATTTTGGGGCCTAGGGAGCTCTGCTCACCACTCAGAATGTGTTTTGAAGTTCTGGCTTGCTGTACTTGGAGACTAGAAGGAAACTTCAGACTATGTAGTTTGGTGTGGGGAGGGTGGGGGCTTGCAGGGGAGGTGGCAGTAGGTTAGAGAAGCCCCTGGGGAAGCTGTTCATGCAGAAGCTTAGTTGTTGAAAAGGTCCTTTAGGTAAAATTGGGGCTGACAGTTATAGGGCCCGTTATCTCCCTGCCCAAATCTGCAGTTTTCATTGTGCTGTTGATGTTCTCTTCTGAGGTTAATTGGATTTCCAATGGTTAGAGAGTGTATGAATGGGTTTTGATCAAGGTTGAATTTCAAGTATCTCTATAGGCCCCATACCGTCTATACCCTATACCCCATTCCTGAAGAAGGGCTTATGCCCGAAACGTCGATTCTCCTGTTCCTTGGATGCTGCCTGACCTGCTGCACTTTTCCAGCAACACATTTTCAGCCCATACCGCCTATGCCGAGGCTTAAGAGTTGTCTCAGGCTGGGGTCTGTTGGTTTCGGTCAATTCTTCTTTCGGGATGAGGTGCCAGTGTTGGATTGGCGTGGGCAAAGTTATAAACCTTACAACACCAGGTTATTTGGAAGTACAAGCTTTTGGAGCACTGCTCCTTCATCAGGTAGCTCGTGGGGCAGGATCATAGGATACAGAATTTATAGTAAAACATCAAAGTGTTATAAAACTGATGCGATGTATTGAACAAACTTTGATTGCTGTAACTTGGGATTCCAAGCTGAACAACAGTCCCAGACAGCAATCTCCAATCCCAGGTTTGCTGGCTGTATTGTGTATTTCCTGCAGACTCAGTCTAGCAGTCCCTTTTCTTTTAAAGTGTTAGAATTCCAGGGTTTTGTCCGTATGTTTAAAGATTCGGGATTTTTGCTCAATCTTACACAGAGACTAGGCAACTGAAGGCTTCGCTGCCATTGAAGACGTAATTATAAAGTCAGGGATACACAAGAGGCCAGAATTATTGGAGTGTGGATAACTCAGAGCATTATGAGCCTGGATATATTAAAGAAAGAGGGTGGGGTGAGGCTATGAACGTAGGTAAAAATGGAAATTTTAAAATCAAGACATTGCTTGACTGGGAGCCATGAGCTGTAAACACAGGAGTGATAGCGAAATAAGACTTGATGCAAGCTAAAACAGGGTAGAGTTTTGGATGATCTCAAGTTTACAAGGGCAGAATTTGTGAGCCATGATGTGGAGGTTGGACTGGAGTGGACAAAGTTAAACATCACACCCCACCAGGTTACCTGATGAAGGAGCAGTGCTTCGAAAGCTTGTACTTTCAAATGAAATTATTGGACTTGAATTTGTGAGGTCAGCCAAATGTGTATTACAATTGTTAAGTTCTATAAATAACAAAGGCATAACTGAGCGTTGTGAGAGCAGTTGAGCTGATAGAGTGTGAAATCTGATGATTGTTATGGAGGTGCAAGTACCAACTCAGAAACTCACTGTGACACCAAGGTTGTGAACAAGTTGGTTTTAATTGCCAGCAGTGAGAGGAATGGAAAAGCTAACTAGAGAATCAGGATGTGGATTTAAAGGCTAGAAAATGGCACAGTGGCTCAGTGGGTAACACAGCTGCCTCACAGCGCCAGGGACCCGGGTTCAATTCCAACCTTGAGCAACTGTCCGTGTGGATTTTACGCATGTCTGCAAGGGTTTCTTTTGGGTGCTCCGGTTTCCTCCCACCATGTGCAGATTAATGGCAGGAATTGGCTATGTTAAATTGCCCATAGTGTTCAGGGATATGTTGGTTAGGTGCATTCATCAGGGGTAGATATAGGGTAGGGGAATGAGTCTGGGTGGGTTACTCTGCGGAGGGTTTGGTATGGACTTGTTGGGCTGAAGGGCCTGTTTTCATACTGTAGGGATTCTATGATGCAGGAATGGTGAAATGCTCATGTTAGTGGACTATAATCCAAAGCCCCAGACTAATGTTTGGGAATGCAGATTTAAATAGTATGGTAGATGGTGAAATTTGAATTCTTTCAATGTCCTTTAGGAAAGGAAATTTGCCATCCTTTACTCGTCCACTTGTCTCTTATTTCTTATGGGTTTATGACCATTGTGTTACAGGTCTTCTTGCAGTTGGGAATCAATAAACACATTCCTCATGTTAATTCAATAAAGATTAATTAAATTGACTCCTTTTTAAAACATAGGTTAATTTCGCCAGGGAGACAGTTATGCCCTGGTATGGATCCTTCAAATTTGCTGCAACCCTTCATCCCTCCTCACCATAGTTTGATACTTTGGGTCATTCCTCATATAATCATAATGAATTAGGGAATCTCTTCCAGGGTCCAGTGATAACAAAATGGTCACTTTTTGTTGTTCCAGCCAGCTTGATGACAATGGAGAGGCATTGGAGGAGAAATAAGGAAGTAGGGAAAAGGAGCCAAGGGCAACATTTTCACGTGGAGGGTGGTGCATGTATGGAATGAGCTACCAGAGGAAGTGGTGGAGAATGGTACAATTACAACATTTAAAAGGCATCTGGATGGGTATATGCATAAGAAGGGTTTAGAGGGATATGGGCCAAGTGCTGGCAAATGGGACTAGATTAGGTTAGGATACCTGTTTGGCATGGACGGGTTGGACTAAAGGGTCTGTTTCCGTGCCATGCATCTCTATGACTCTAAGTTAATGTGTTGGAAACAGTTCAGTGATTTACCAGATTACACATGGAATGGGATAAGTTGTCTCATGAGGAAACATTGGACAAGCTAAGCCTGTGCACACTGGAGTTTACAAAAGTAAGAAAGTTGAGAGTCTTTGGAATTCTCTTCTCAAGACGTGATTGAAGCAGAGTATTTGTGTACTGCGAATGCAGACATAGGTAGATTCTTGACAACTGAAAGGGTGAAAAATTACTGCAGTCAGTGGGGTAATCAAGCCAGCTACGATCTTTCTTAATTTCAGAGCAGACTTGAGGGGCTGATTGGCTGAATGCTCCTGTTTTATATATGTGTATAACTTGGAGGGGCATCCAGTGGGCTCTTAAAAGAAATATCCCGCCAACACTTTCCAGTGGTGCCAGGGGTGGACTCAATAGATATTAAACCTGGCACTCTCTTCTGCCCACCCCATGAAATGTTGCTGTGGGTTTGGGTGAGTCCCTTAAGTATAATTGGTCCCCGAGGAGCCTTGATTGACCAAAAGTCAGATTGGCTGCCCAATGCCTTCCCATTAAATTATGGTGAGAGGGTAGATGGATAACTGCAATATGCCACCCCATGATTTAATTAAGTGACCACCCCAGATGCCTGGCAACTGAACCCTGAGGTGTAAAATTCTACCTAGTGTGTAAATTAGAGGGTATAAAGTGTATAAGAGGGTAATGCCCAATGGCAAAAGGCTGAAGATATTAGTGCAGTCATGTAAAAGAAAGTGACTGTTGGGCCCTCAAGTTATTTTTAAGTTTAGTCCCAGTCACTCACTGCACAGCCATATGTACTCAAGAAGTGGTAGGTTAAGCCCTAACAGTTGATCACTCCTGCACACCCCTCACTTCGTACTTGTAGTTAACACCTGACTGACAATGTGTTTGAAATGCTCTGGTGGAAAGAAGCATTTTCAGTAAGAATTCCTCCCACTGTCATTAGTGCCACTTCATTACATGTAATTGGAGCATAGTCTGGCACTGTGTCACTGAAGTAACTATTCAGCAGAAATAAAAGTCAAGAAACTACTGTCACAAATGCTAATGGAGATAAGTATTTCTCTTTTTCAGTTTGATCCCACACCGTCAATTTATGTTGCAACATTTTGAACATTTCAAGTGTATGTATTTAATGATGCTTTGTATTGAGAACCAGCTGCTGGCAGTGCTGCTGTAAACGCTGTTTGGATACTTAGATTGCACAGTAATATAAACAGCTCATTGTGAAAAACTACTTTGATGATTTAAATGTAAGATCTTACAAAAGCAAAAGTTCTTTTTTGAATAGATATTAAGCTGTGGCAGCAACAAGAACTTGGTTATCACTTCTTAAATTGCCCTTTTCTATTTGCATAACAATGAATTGTGCAGCCATTTTACACCCCTTACTTTTCCCATTGATTCTGTGTTTGAAATGTGTTACCAGAACTCCAGTGGACAGTTTACAGCAATATCAAGAAAGAACTTGAGTCCATAAATTCAAGACTAAAGCCTATTTAGCTTATTGTTCATGTACAAGCTTGGAATCGCACAACATTGACATAACTCTCATTTACAGAATGAAACCTTTCTGAGTTGTGCAGAGAGGTGAGTCAGTCATACTGGACTCGAAAAGATAACTCGGTTTTTCTCTCCACAGATGCTGCCAGACCTGCTGAGTTTCTCCAACACTTTCTTTTTTTTTTACCTAGGCCAGTCCTTGCACTGGTGAACCGCAATGTTTATTAATGATACAGACTATTTGCATAAGTAGGGAGGCAAGGGCAATCTTGAATCTTTCAGTGTCAGTCCCAGTTCCAGATGCCATATATCAGCGGCTATATGACACTAATTTACATAGGATAACAGGATGTAGCCATTATCCTAAAATGTACCATGTACCCTAACACCTGGATTATAACAGCCAACTTCATACATCGAAAAATATGAACTCTGTTAGTGTAATGAAAGGACCATGTTACTTGACAAAGTTCTATAAATCATTAAAATAGTAGTAAGGAGGAAAATAGGCCTACAGATGTTCTTGGAAATCAGAAGTTGAAAGCATGAAGCTAAATTTAACAAGCTTCCAGCACAACTTAAGGGAATTTTAATTTCTTTTAGCGTTCTGAAGCTATGGACTAAATTATTGGTTAATATATTTAATGCTGGCCCAATTAACACCTCTAAGAACACAGTTTGGATGAATGCCCAGTTCGGATCAAGATGAGGATAATGTGTACTGAGAAACTTGAGTTGTGGAATATGATTTATTCAGAGGAGGTCTCAATAGCCCCCAAGTTAGAGTTTTAGAAATTAACTACTTTGTTCAGAGGTCACTGAAGAGAGATTAGAGCAAGTATATCAATGATAACTTCCATTCATTTCATACATTGGAGATTGATGACATCCTGCATTGGAGGCTTCAGACTCACACATTCCACAGTATCGTGAGTGCTGACCGGACTCCCTCAAAAAGTACTAGTTCAACTAATTACGAGACACAATGCCACAAGTTTAGATTTCCTGCTTTCCAATTCACTCTTAACCAGATCTTTTGATTGACACAAAATAGTTAGCTATAACCTTATTCCAAATCATGCAGATACAACCTGTACGTGAAATAACTCTTGCATGTAGCTTTGTGATACTAATACAATTTAGATCAACTTTTCTGTTAGCTTATTTATGGTGTTCTCCATGTTACTAAAGCCAGGGTAGAGACAGCTTGCTCATTTCCATGTCCTGGCCAATCAGTTACCCCTGGCCATCATCCTCTGGTGTGCACAGGGATATTGTGCACATGGGAACAGGAATCTTGCATGTGTATCTATCTGCAGTGATATTCCAGATTGGCACGCATGCTTTAAATAAGCTGCTTGACTTCAATGTTGGACCCATCCACTACTCTTAATTAGACAGCAGGTATTTGACATCCCTCAATATTCTGAACCGTAAGAAACAAGTTATAATGTGTCCCGAATAAAATAGTTTGCTTGAGTAACACCACATACAACGATGGGGTGTCATGACTGGAACATGTACTATCTGCAGGATGCAATGAAACATCTTTGCAAGATTTCTACAATAGCACTGTCCAAATATGCAACTGAAACCATCTAGAGAGGCAAGAGTATCAGGTATGTGTGAACACCATGCCCTACATGTTCTGCACTGCAGCACACATCATCCTAAATTCGTTTAGGTTGCCATATTTTCATCGTCTCTGTGTCAAACCCATGGAACTGCCTACCTATTCACCATATAATCGTTGGAGATTAGAAACGTGAGAAGTGATCTTATTGAAACATATAATATCCTGAGAAGATGTGATAGTAGATTCTGAGAGGATGATTCTTCTTGTGGGCAAGTCTAGAATTAGAGGACACAGTTAAAAAAATTGGGGTCTGAGGGATCGAAGGTCTTAGGACTGAGGGAAAGACTAAGGGAATATATTCAAGGATTAAATAAACAGATGTTGGATGGTCATAGGAGTCATAGGATATTGGTCAGATGGGAAATTGGGGTTGAGGCCCCCATCTGATCAGCTATAATCTTAGTGAATAGCAGATCAGGCTCAAGGGACCATATGGAAGGTTGAACAGGCCAGGTATGTATCTTTTTGAATTTTGAAGAGTGAGAGGTGACTTAATTAAAAGGTGTAAGGTCCTGAGGAATTTTTATAAGATGGATGTGGAGAGGATGTTTCTTATGGCAGATTCTAGAAGCAGGGAGTCATTGTTAACATCAGAGTTTGCATATTTAAAACAGGGATTAGATGATTTTAGTTTTCTCTCAGACAGTCAGGATTCTTTGGAACTACCTTCAAAGAATCACAAAATGTCAGAATTATCATAGCATAGAAGGAAACATTCAGCACGTTTTTTTGCACCGCCTCTTCAAGCAAGTACATTTACCTCATGCCAATCTCCATATTTGTCCCCATACTGTATAACTATATTTCTACTCAATCAATCATCCAATACCCACTTTAATGCCTCAATTGAACTAGCCCCTACCACTCTTCCAGACAGTTCATTCCATACCTTTACTACTTGCGTGAAAACATTTCCTCTCACTTCAGGGATTCAGGTATTCGCCATCTGCTCTCCAATACTGAAGGTTTTGTACTCAGCACAGGACTCAGTTTTATCCTTCTGCACCCCCACCTTAATGAATTTCGGACATGGCATGATGTCAAACTCTTCTTCCATCATCTTCATCTTTGTGCCCATTCCTTTGGACAAGAGTCCTCTCTCTATCCCACAGATGCCTTCACCCAGCTCCAACACCCTCCCTCCACCTAGACCCCATCATCTGGCCTTTTACCTGCACTCAATCTGTTTATTGAGAACTGTCATTGTGACATCGATCGCCTCAATTTCTTCACGACCCCCCACTCCCCCCACTCCCCACCCAATCTAGCTCTCTCACACTGAACTGACCGCACTCCGTGTACTTCAATTCAACCCTGACTTTGTAATTTTGCCTGCTGATAAGGGTGGTGCTGTGGTAGTCTGGCGTACTGACCTCTACATTGCGCAGGCTGACCGCCAGCTCTCAGATACTTCCTCCTCTATCCCCTGCACCATGACCCCACCACTGAACATCAGGCCATTGTATCAGCTTCAGTTACTGACCTCATTTAATCTGGTGATCTCCTTTCTATTGCCTCCAAGCTGACAGTCCTCCAGCCTCACACAACTTGCTTCTGCCTCCTTCCGAAAATCCACAAACAGGACTGCACAGGGAGACCCATTATTTCAGCCTGCTCCTGCCCCACAGAATTCATCTCTTAGCGTGTTTTGAGAAGATTTGTAGCTTAGGTTGAGGTTCTGAATGTAAGTTTGCTCGCTGGTTCGTTTTCAGACATTTTGTCACCATAATAGGTAACATCATCAGTGAGCCTACAGTGAAGCGCTGGTGTATGACCCTCTTTCAGTTTATGCTTTTAGGTTTCCTTGGGTTGGTGATGTCATTTCCTGTTCTTTTTATCAGAGGGTGGTGGATGGTGTCCAATCGATATGTATGTTGATAGAGTTCCATGTGTCTAGGAATTCTCGTGCAAGTCTCTGTTTGGCTTGTCCAAGGATGGATGTGTTGTCCCAGTCAAAGTGGTGTCCTTCTTCATCTGTATGTAAGGATACTAGTGATAGTGGGTCATGTCTTCTTGTGTCAAGTTGATGTTCATGTTTCCTGGTGGCTAGTTTTCTGCCTGTTTGTCCAATATAGTGTTTGTCACACTTCTTCCAAGGTAATTTGTAAATGATGTTTGCTTTGCTTGTTGTCTGTACAGAGTCTTTTAAGTTTATTAGCTGCTGTTTTAGTGTTTTGGTGATTTTGTGGGCTACCATAATGTCAAGAGGTCTAAGTAGTCTGGCAGTCATTTCCAAGAAGTGTTTGATTTAGGGAGAGTGGCTAGGATCTCTGGGCATGTTTTGTCGGCTTGTTTGGGTTAGTTGCTGAGAAATTGGCAAACTGTGTTCATTGTGTGCATTCCTGATGAAGGGTTTTTGCCCAAAACATCAATTCTCCTGCTCCTCAGATGCTACCTGACCAGTTGTGCTTTTCCAACACCACAAGCTCGACTCTAATCTCTAGCCCCTGTTGTCCTCACTTTTGCCCTGGGTTCATTGGGTAACCGCTCTTTTTGAAAATGCTGTATTAAGTGATTTTCCTCTGCTCTTCATAATTCCTCTGTCATGCTGTGTATGGTGGCTTGTTGAAATAATGGTCTACTGCAGCTTCATTTGTGGGTGTTGGGATGATTGTTTCTGTCGTTCCATATTTGGTCTGTAGACACTAGTTTCAAGTTCCCCATTGACTGTTTGCTCTACTGTGACATCTAGGAATGGCAGTTTGTTGTTGTTTTCCTCCTGCTTTGTGAATTTTATGCCAGTAAGGGTATTATTGATGGTCTTGAGGATTTCCTCCCATTTGTTTCATTTAGTGATGACAAAGGTGCAGCGGACCAAAGTTTGGGTTGGATGGTTGCCAGAGCTGTTTTTGGGTCTCTACATTACTGCCTCTGCTAAGAACTCTGATATTGGAGATCCCATGGGTATTCCCTTGGTTTGTCCTTGCTGATGAAGTTGATGGTGTTTGGTGTATGTGTCTTTGGTTCTTCTAATAGTGTAATCAGTGTTTCTTTGGACAGGTTGATGTTGATGGATGTGAACAGGGCTGTAATATTAAAGGAGACCATTATTTCATCCTCTTCTATACTAGTGTCTTTGATGATCTTCAGGAATTCTTGGGTGGAGTGAATGGAATGGCGTGAGTCTTCTACTAAATGTTTTAGTCTTTGGTGTAGCTACTTGGTTAGTCTGTACATTGGTGTTCCAGGTAGCGAGACTGAGTCTGAGGGGGGATCCTGATTTGTGAATTTTGGGCAATCCGTAGAAGTGTCGTGTGTTGGATCTGTCTGATTTCATTTTCTTTTTGAAGTCTGCCTTGTTTAATTCTCCAGATTTCTGAAGTTTTTTTGAGTAAGGCTGTGATTCGGTTCCCTAGTTGTAGGGTTGGCTCTATCACACCTATTGGTAGGTGTGGCTATCTGCAACCAGTGTGTTCGCTTTCTCAATGTAGTCTGATCGATTTAAAATGACTGTCAAGTGTCCTTTGTCTGCAGGTAGGATAACAATGCTTTTATCTTTTTTAAGTCCTTCTTGTACTTTCCTTTCTTGTGTATTGAGTGTGTTTCCTTCCTTTTTCCTGTTTAGTGTTGGTGTGACTGTCTAACTGATAGCTTGCTGGGTTTATTTCGTAAGTTTGTTGACTTTCAGTGTTGCTTCTAATGCTGCTAAGAAATATTTCTCATCCACATCCTAACACAGAAAATGACATCACCAATCCAAGGAAACCTGAACACATAAATACAAAACGGAACATAACACCAGCGCTTCACTGGAGGCTCCTTGATGATGTTACCTAGTATGGTGACGAAACATGGACAGTTATGTCTGTCTCTTCATTGGGTATGTGGAACATTCCTTGTTCTAGTTATATTCCGGCCCCTCCTCATAACCAATTCACCTGACTTGCACATCTTTGGACTGTGGGAGGAAACCGGAGCACCTGGAGGAAACCCACACAGACACAGGGAGAATGTGCAAACTCCACACAGACAGGCGGGAATTGAACCCAGGACCCTGGTGCTGTGAGGTAGCAGTGCTAACCACTGAGCCACCGTGCTGCCCATACATTCTGCCTGTAAAAATGACCCTGAACTTCCAGTTGCCTGCCAGCTCAACATACCGCCATTTTCTTTGCCCCAACATCTCTGTATCAAGTAGACAAACAGGACGCTGGAAGAACACAGCAAGCCAGGCAGCATCAGGAGGTGGAGACGTGACATTTCCAGTTGAGACCCTTCATCTGGATTGGGGTGGGTGGAAGGGAACTCAGAAATAAATAGAGGGAGGGGATGGGGAAAGGTAGGTGGGATAGAAATAGGTAGATGCCAGTAGGAGGTTATTGTGATAGGTCAGTGGGAAGGATGGAATGGATAGGTGGGAAGGAAGATGGAGAGGTCAGGTCAGGTCAAGGAGGTGGGGAGAAGAGTAAGGGCTTGATATGGGATGAAATTAGGGGTGGGGAGATAGTGAAGCTAGTGAAGTGGGAGGTGGAATGGAAGGGAGGAGGTGGGGCTGGAAAGGGAGTTGAGGGATTGGTGCAAAGGTTATTTGAAATTGGAAAACTCAATATTAAATCCTCTAGGCTGTCATCTGCCCAGGCGGAAGATGAGGTGTTGTTCCTCGACTTTGCGATCTGATTCACTGTGGCACTGGAGGAGACTGAGGATGGACTCCAATTAGATCTGACCGTCCAGAAAATCTTCCCTTCCCACCCCTCTGTGCTTTCTGCAAGCATCATTCCCTTTGCCACTTCTTGGTTCATGCTGCACTCCCCACCAACTCCTCCAATACCCCCGGCACATTTCCCTGTAACAGAAAAAGATGCAGAATCTGCCCAAAACCACCACCCTCCTCGCTGCCATCCAGGGTCCCAAACAGTCCTTCCAGGTGAGACAGAGCATTACCTGCTTCTCCTGCAACCCAGTGTTCTCCATCCGGTGCTCCCAATGTGGTCTTCTCTACATCCATGGGACTAAGCATAAACTAGGTGATTGTTTGACTGAGCATAGTCACTGGGCCCTAAACGGCCAGCCTGACCTCCCATTCACCACCCATTTCAGTTTCCCTTCCCACTTCCCCCACCAAAATGTCTTTCCTTGGCTTTCACCATTGCCACGGTGAATCAGACCACAAATTGGAGGAACAACAGTTTATCTTCCACTTGGACAGCCTCCTGATGCTGCCTGCCTTGCTGTGTTCTTCCAGCCTCCTGTTTGTCTACTTTGGATTCTAGCATCTGCAATTTTTTTGTCTCCAACATCTCTGTCTCAGCTTTGCTGCAGTGTTTCGGTGAAGCTCAGCTCAACTGTTCAAGGATTTTAACATCAGAGGCTAAAGAATAAAATAAGTTTTGTAATTTTATTTACATGGCCAGAAAGAAAGACAATGTACAGGAACATCTCCTATTTTGGCCAAAGTCCAGTTTCAAACCTCGGATCATTAACTAGATTCACATTCAGTTGGTTGAGGTTAGATTTCTTTTGCTTTGCTCTTAAATAACCTCCACATACCAAACTCAAAACAGTGGTTAAGGGTGGAAGAGTGTGCAAATCTCATTCCCAGTCCTGAATTTGAATCTGAAACGTGCTCTCCCCATTTTGGTCTATGATTTTTCTAATGTCTGTGTCTCTCTGGAAGGGAAATAGAAATTTAAAACAGAAATAGAAATTTAAATTACTTGTACATCATTGACAACTGAACCTGTGTCCATATGTCCTCTCATCGTGCCAGGTGAACATTAGGAACAGGCTTCTGCATCCTCAGCTGACATCCAGGCAGTCTGTGTTTTGGTTCACACCAAAGCCCTGTCACTTTCTATGATCAACCATAGTGGATGATTAAACGATAAACATAAAGTGTACACTTTATTTTGTTCTGAAGGAGGAAGCACAGATAAGACTGAAGAATGTGTTTCACTTTTGAGCACTCACATCTCTGAGTTCAAAGATTGGATTCAAGTCTCATGCCAGGAAAGGTTAAAGCTCATGGGACTGGAACAAGCACACCCTGCAGACTTAACACAAGAGAGAGAGAGAGAGAGAGAGATCAGAAATGGCAGTTTCAACTACCTGGAACTGCTGATCAATTGGATTAGCCGACAGTCCTGCTGGTGCCAGAACTCAGTAGTTGACGCTCCCTAGACTGCAAGAAGTAATAGGTATTTTGGCTGCTATGGGCTTCCTATCTTCGAAAGCAGGGGTAGCAGGATTGATGGCAAGCCCCAGGAGTAGCAGCATAGCAAGCTGGCATGGAGGATGAGGAGCAGCCAGCTCAGGGACAGTTCACTGCTGCAGGAAACTCCAGATGCATTGTGGACACAGGAGGCCTGGAGGTTTATGGCCCAGGTTTCATTTCCTGAACATGGCAAGGCTCCAGGCCATGATGGTGGTAATGTATCACATGCTGGGGGCTGCAGGAATGGGAGGCCATCCTCTCCCAGTGGTTATTGAGCTACCGAACCTCTTGGTGATAGGCTTCTTTCAGGGAGCAATGTGTGGGATCTCTCAAATGCTTCCAAGCAGAGACCAGTGCCAATAGTGCAAAACTACACATGTTTATTTTGATCCCCTCCATAATGACAAGATCAGTGCTGCACATGTGTAGATATGTGAGTTCCTGCACTTGCAAGTAAAAAAATGTTTCTTTGATACAGGAAGGAACTTATTTATTGACAAACATCCTGTAAGAATCTTATTCCACGGAAACTTCAGGCTATAGTGACTTCCATGATTACTGGAAGAGCTGTTCGAATACTTAACATTTTAAGCAGCAGTTGGAGCTGCAATTTGGTTATTGTGACTGCTGCAGAGCAGAGTGCCTCAGAAAGTGGAACATTCTCGAAACACAGACCCTTGACAGCTGATAGCAAAACCGGCCGTGGGAAGGTTTTGGAAACCGGAGATTTAATTAGTCATTCAATTCACGCAACACCATGGGAAGAATCGTTTGGATTTGCATGGTCTGAAAGTTCATAGAAGTATGCAGCTTGCTTTTCAGCAAGATGAGTTCAGATTGAGGAAAGTATTTAAACAAAAACTCATTGTTGAGGAATAAAGGAAGTATTGTGTTCAACATAGAAACAAGAAATTCTCACTTCCAAACATTTCAAGTTTAAATATTCCAGTGGGCTACTTTGCTCTTCACTGCTTGGGTAGCAAGCTAATGGAGTGAACCCACCATGTGTTGCAGAATACTTATTGATTCTAGAGTAGGACCAGCTATTTCCATATCACACACACATGATACCTACCTGAAAATCTCATTTACTTATACTTATCTTTTAAATGTGACTCATACTTGCATGTACCACAGCCTCTATTTTCTTCAAATTGCTTTTGAAATGTCTCAGGCCCAAGCTGTTAGATTCTGAATTTCTGATCTGTAAATAACATTAGTAAGGTCTAACATCCTCCATTGTAAAATCATACTTACCTCCTGCGCCTGTTCAATCTCAGAGTTATTCTAAACCTTTCCTTCTTTCAGAAAATGAATTAGTAATATTAGTAACTTGTTCCAGTCATGTAGCTTTGACTATTTGCAAGAGATGGCTTCTTTTTCATATGTTTATATTGCACTCTCTACTTAAACAAGTTGATCACCTATAGTGGTGATACAACAAACTTAATTTCTATTAAGTCCTTGCCTGCTGCCTAATGTTAGATTCAGAATGTAACTGCAACACCAGATTTATTTTTAAAGGTCAAATAATGCATTCCATCCCATTGGACCCATTAGTCGGTTTGACTTCTGATTTCTTTCTCAGCATTCCAAATTTCTTGACAAACCATCTGTGGAAATTATGCATTACTATACTTAAATAGATTTAGTTCCATATCACATTTCCATTCACCTACATGGAAATCTATTACTATGCAATTAGGTAATGCTAGTATTGAATGCAAAGAGGTCAATTTAGATCACCACTCCTCAATAAGCCCACCCCAATAGACAACACATTACTTTGAGCTGAAAGACACCAAGATGAGGAAAAGCTTTATTGCCTTTGCTGCTGTTCATTTCACAGAGACAGAACAGAAGGCAAATGTAAGTGTACAAATACACTTCTAACACCCCGAAGAAACATATGGGAGCAAGCGAAGTAAAAAACAGATGAAATGAAAAACAATTTAAAAATTTAGAATTCTACTCATCAAACATTTGCTGAAAATTATTAGCAACAGAGATCAGGTAGGATAAGATTTAAGGAAAGCAGAATTGAAATCTTATAATTCCAAATGTCCAAGTCATAGGCACTGATCTGCAATCCACAGGTGTATAAATGATACTCGTGTTATGTAGTTAGATGAACATTTTCTATACTTGTACAGCTATCCCTCAATTAACACTCTTAATATGTTATTATAAAACAGCGTACTAAATATTAACATAATAAACAAAAATCCCAGTTCCATTAAAAAACCACATATGAGTGCAATATGTTTATGACATATAATTTTAAAAATAAAAACCCATTCACTGCCTTGAACCTAACCCGCTCAAAAACTCAGCTTATTAAATAATTCTAATTCTAAATAAGTTACTATTTACTACTAATCTTCTTCCTTCCACTTCCTGATTTCCTCCTCTCCTGACCTTTCTACCCCTTGCCTTTCCAACTCACTGCTTCCCTATTCCCAAACTGCCAGTTCACTTTTTCCATTCTCCAACCTCCTGCTTACTGCTTCCCCTAACCCTTTTGATCCATCTCACTGTCTGATTCCTTTGCCTGAATCTTTGTTCTGAACAATGGCTTTGGAGCGGAGCAGAAAGAGGAAGGAAGGGAATGAAGTAGAGAGAAGGACTGCGATTGAGCAACTGTGGAGGGTACTGCCGAGTGCCAAGTAGTAGCAAGCTGAAGGGTTAACAAGTGGGCAGGTTAAGGAAGGATGTTTAGTAGGTGAGAAGATCAGAAGTTGGAAACTGAGAGGTTTGGCAAGTGGATAAGTCAGTGAATAGGAAGGTTTCTGAGCAAGACAGTCTGGGGAGGAAGGGTTGGTGAGCAGGAGGCTTGTGGGGCAGCGAGCATGAGGATGGGGAAGGTAGAGTCAGAAAGATTTGAAAGCAGAAGGGTTAGAAGATAAGAAAGGCAGAGCAGGAAGCAGAAAAATGAGATATTGTTAAGTGAAAGGTTGTGCATTCTCAAATAACCATGATAAAATGAAAATGGGGGCAATGCTTTTCTGGAAACTTCTTTAATTTACAAATCATGCTAGTATGAAAAAATGTTGTTAAGCTGTGCTTCAATCAGGGATACCTCTAAGAAATCTCTGTATCCAGTATTTTAATAGAGCTGTTAAACTCTTTAAACTAAAGGGTTATCCATCTGTGTTGAAATTCCTTGTTAAGGGTATTTAATATGAATATTCCAAGAATCATTATGATAAAATATTCATTATAATTACCAAACTCTACATTAGAAAGGAGTTGGAAAAATAATCAATGCACATTGCACTTCCCAAAACCCTAACATATATTGGACACACAAACCAGGTAATTCGATGCGCACCATCACACTTAATTTACTAGCAGATTATATGAAGGTGATATCCAATAAATTAAGGTTACTCTGCATGAGAAATCAGGAATAATGTTCCTGCCCCTCCCTGACACAGATGCAGAGTGCTGGATTGTACAGTGCAGAGAAACTGGGAACAGGGAAAGGCAATATATCAATCACACAGACCTGTGTGTGCATGGCACAATTTCAGAGCTTACAGGTGGCACAAAAATGAAAACAATTGTGAACTGTGGGGACAAGAGTGCTAAATTTCAAGGGAGTACAGCTGATGAAATAGGCAGGTTGGAGGCAGATGAAATTTTTAAAGCAGAAAACTGTGAAGTGCTAGAATTTGGCAGGAAGAATGAGAAAAGTATTATAAAATAAAGGATATGATTCCAAAGGGGATACAAGAGGGATCTGAGTTAGATGGAGCTAATAGTTGAAAGTGGCAGGGTTGGTTAAGAAAATGTTTAACAAGACGTAAGGAGACCTGAGGGGTTTTTTTTGTCAGTAGAAGCACAGAGTACAAATGTAATGACTCTTTTCGGATCTTCATAAATTACCAGCTCAGCTTCAGTTAGAGTTTTATGCCTATTTCTGGGTATATTGCTTTAGTAAGAATGTAAATATACAGGGTGCAAAAATAATTTAAGATTGGCCCCAGGATGAACGACTTCAGTTTGGTGGATAGATTAAAGAAATGGGAACTCTTTTCCTTGGAGGAGATTCAGAGAAAACTTGATACCAGTCTTGAGGTGTGATACAGAATACATTAGGAGAACCAGTTTCCATTTGTGGAAGGATCAAAAGTGAGAGAGCGTAGATTTAAGGTAATTTGAAAAAGGAGCAAAGACAAATTGAGTATTTTTTTCAAAGCAAGCAGTTAGATTTGTAAGGCACTTTATGAGAATATAGGGAAGCAGACTCATGCATGCTGTTCAAGAGGGAATGGAACTATTATCTGCAAATAAACAATTTCAAAGATTTCCTAATTGACCACAAAGTGCTTTGGGATATCCAGAGGTCATCAAAGGTGCACATAAATGCAAGTCTTTTTTTTCACAAACGCTCACTCTGTCTCTAAATTCTGTTCCTTCTTATGATGTTGATCCAAAGCTGACAAAGCTAATTATTCATCCCATGGGCTGTTTTTCATGTTTTACTAAACCTCCCTTCTCTTACAGAAAAATTAAGTATTATGTGAATCTTGTTGCCAGTCTGCTGAAGAATGGTGTTGCATCTTCAAAAGGTAATTAGTAGAGTAAGATTGGTGATGAGTGTAACTTAGAAAAAAATGGAATAAGAAAAGGCTCTGGTGCACTTTAATTCTAAATTGTAGTATGTTTGAATTTCCACCGATTTACTTCATTCTTCTGAGGCGGAATTTACTTCTTTAAAAAAAATCCCAAGTGAGTGGATTATAGAGCAGGACATCACTAAGTTTAGAAAGATTATAAGAGAATTTAATAGGTTCAGTGAAGGGGTAATACTCAAATTGATTTCAACACAGGTGAGCATGAGATCACTGATTTTGGACAAGAAAGAGTAAATCTGAACATGACTTACTAATCACAAATAATTCTCAGCCAGTTGTCTTTGGAGATGTGATGTGCATTATTCTGCAAATCATCACCTGGGTGGACTGGAGAAGATGTGATTGTATTCCTTAGAAAAGAAAAGGCTAAGAAGACATGTGAGTGAGCTCTTTAAAATCATTAATGGAATTAGTCAGAGAAAGAAGCTCATCTAAGAGCAGAGGGACTTTGATTTTTATAGGGATAAATCATGAAAGGTAGCAGGACGGGTTGAGAGCATTTGTACCTCTTGACTGAGTCCTGGAATTCTTCAAAAGGTGCACACATTCTAAAACAAAAGAAGTTATGTTCAACCTGTAGAAAATTTGGGCTTGTTTTCAACTTGGATATTTGAGTCCAGTTGAGGACAGCACATTTTAAGAATGACGTGTGGGCATTAGAGAGGTGGGTATCCACCTTGGTATAGGAACAGTTCGGGTTGGGCAGAAAGAACTCCAGGCAAGCCTGTCATTTTGGTTTACAAGCTCCCTTCCCAGCCTGAAATACATCTTTAGACCATAAGATCCATCCCATCCTGTTGGTTGGATGACTTATTAAAAGAATAGCCTGTTAGGTGAATATAAAGAATCATATAACACTGATTTGAAGAGATTAGAAATATTATCCCTGGTGTTTTGGACATTGTTTATCATCAGTCAACATCACAAGAACGGACTATTTGGTCATTTTCTCAATGTTACAGTGAGACCGCTTTGTGCCAAGTGTCTGCTGTGTTTCCAACACCACAACAATAACTGCACTTCAAAATTTCATAACTGGCTGCAAAGTGCTTTGGGATGTGATGAGATTGTGAAAAATGCAAGTTGCAATCCCCATTCTTACATCCAGGCCCAAGTGATTGCAGACATGAAGATATTTCTCCATTCCTGATGAAGGGCTTTTGCCCGAAACATCGATTTTCCTGCTCCTCGGATGCTGCCTGACCTGCTGTGCTTTTCCTGCACCACTCTAATCTAGACATGAAGATATTTGAATTTGTTCTTTTTTGGCACTCCAACGAGAATTTCCAAGGTTTGATCTTTAGTTGTACTGAGTTGGATTATCTACTTGAGGGCAATTATTAAACAATAGTTGTGCTGACAAAAGTGATCTGAGTCAAGATATTGTATTGACAGCTTGGGTAAAAATATCTGTGCACTTTGAATGCCATAAGTACCCCACTGTATGGGTAATATATTCTTTAACCGTGTCTGAAAACTGCATGTAGTGTAAGACAGTTAATGCCTGAGAAGGTTAACTACCATTATGTGTTTATCCATCAGGATATACAAATCATTCCTGAACGGAGCTAACTAATTACTCAAAATACTGGAGAGATGGAGAGCATTAGTATAGAAAATAGAAATTCTGGATTAGTGGTGCTGGAAGAGCACAGCAGTTCAGGCAGCATCCGAGGAGCAGTAAAATCGACGTTTCGGGCAAAAGTCCTTCATCAGGAATACAGGCAGAGAGCCTGAAGCGTGGAGAGATAAGCTAGAGGAGGGTGGGGGTTGGGAGAAGGTAGTATAGAGCACAATAGGTGAGTGGGGGTGGGGATGAAGGTGATAGGTCAGTCCATATCCTCGGCAGAGTGGGAGGGGGAGTTGAAATGTTGAGCCACTGGGCGGTTTGGTTGATTGGTGCGGGTGTCTCGGAGATGTTCCCTAAAGCGCTCTGCTAGGAGGCGCTCAGTCTCCCCAATGTAGAGGAGACCGCATCGGGAGCAATGGATACAATAAATGATATTAGTGGATTTGCAGGTAAAACTTTGATGGATGTGGAAAGCTCCTTTGGGGCCTTGGATGGAGGTGAGGGAGGAGGTGTGGGCGCAGGTTTTACAGTTCCTGCGGTGGCAGGGGAAAGTGCCAGGATGGGAGGGTGGGTCGTGGACCTGACCAGGTAGTCACGGAGGGGACGGTCTTTGCGGAAGGCGGAGAGGGGTGGGGATGGAAATATATCCCTGGTGGTGGGGTCTGTTTGGAGGTGGCGGAAATGTCGGCGGATGATTTGGTTTATGCGAAGGTTGGTAGGGTGGAAGGTGGGCACCAGGGGCGTTCTGTCCTTGTTGCGGTTGGAGGGGTTGAGTCTGAGGGCGGAATTGCGGGATGTGGATGAGATGCGTTGGAGGGCATCTTTGACCACGTGGGAAGGGAAATTGCGGTCTCGAGAGAAGGAGGCCATCTGGTGTGTTCTATGGTGGAACCGCTCCTCCTGGGAGCAGATACGGCGGAGGCGGAGGAATTGGGAATACGGGATGGCATTTTTGCAAGAGGTATGGTGGGAAGAGGTGTAATCCAGGTAGCTGTGGGTCGGTGGGTTTGTAGAAAATGTCAGTGTCAAGTCTGTCGTCACTGATGGAGATGGAGAGGTCCAGGAAGGGGAGCCAGGTGTCGGAGATGGTCCAGGTAAATTTAAGGTCAGGGTGGAATGTGTTGGTGAAGTTGATGAATTGCTCAACCTCCTCGCGGGAGCACGAGGTGGCGCCAATGCAGTCATCAATGTATCGGAGGAAGAGGTGGGGAGTGGTGCTGGTGTAATTACGGAAGATCAACTGTTCTACGTAGCCAACCAAGAGACAGGCATAGCTGGGGCCCATATGTGTGCCCATGGCTACCCCTTTGGTCTGGAGGAAGTGGGAGGATTCAAAGGAGAAATTGTTAAGGGTGAGGACCAGTTCGGCCAAACGAATGAGAGTGTCGGTGGAGGGGTACTGTTGGGGACGTTGGGAGAGGAAGAAACAGAGGGCTTGGAGGCCCTGGTCATGGCGGATGGAAGTGTAGAGGGATTGGATATCCATGGTGAAGATGAGGTGTTGGGGGCCGGGGAAACGGAAGTCTTGGAGGAGGTGGAGGGCGTGGGTGGTGTCTCGAACGTATGTGGGGAGTTCCTGGACTAGAGGGGATAGGACAGTGTCAAGGCAGGTAGAGATGAGTTCAGTGGGGCAGGATCAGCTGAGACAATGGGTCGGCCAGGGTGGTCAGGCTTGTGGATCTTGGGAAGGAGGTAGAACCGGGCAGTGCGGCGTTCCCGGACTATGAGTTTGGAAGCTGTGGGTAGGAGATCTCCTGAGGTGATGAGGTTCTGTATGGTCTGGGAGATGATGGTTTGGTGATGGTGGGGTGGGGTCATGGTCAAGAATGTCAACAGATGAAGTTAGGGTAAAGCAGAAAGCAACAAAGTCTAAATCAGGGCTACTGTGCAAGTATGTAAATCCAGGTATATAGTAAACAAGAATGCACACAAGTGCAGAATGTCATGTGAAAATTCACTTTTATGGCAATAACAGAGACATGGTTCAAGAAAGGCAGGATAGCATGTTAAATATTCCTGGGTACAAGGTATTTGGAAAATATAGGAAAGGATGGAAAAGAGGATGGCCGTGGTGTATTGATTAAGGACGGCATTGCAGTGTTGGAAAAATCTCACAGATGGTTTGAGGACAGATCAATCTGATTAGAAACCAAAAGAGGAAATGCTGGAAAATCTCAGCAGGTCTGGCAGCATCTGTAAGGAGAGAAAAGAGCTGACATTTCGAGTCTAACTGACCCTTTGTCCAGCTTTGACAAAAGGTCAGTTAGACTCGAAATGTCAGCTCTTTTCTCTCCTTACAGATGCTGCCCCACCTGCTGAGATTTTCCAGCATTTTCTCTTTTGGTTTCAGATTCCAGCATCCGCAGTAATTTGCTTTTATTCAATCTGATTAGAGTTAGGGAACAAAATAGATGTAATTTCTTTGTTGAGTTAGGGAACAAAATAGATGTAATTTCTTTGTTCACTTTAGTTAATAAATGACCAATTAATGGGAAAGATGCAGAGGAACAAATCTGCAGGGAAGGTAAAGAGACATGCCAACATTATAGAACAGTCACAATTGGGACTTCAACTACTGAATGAAGAAGTGTGCAGTGATAACATTAAGGGCAGAGAGGAACCATCCTAAATTGTCTTCTTGAGAAGGTTAGGTGAATTAGCCATGCTGAATTACCCGTAGTGAAGGGGTAAATGTAGGGGAATAGATCTGGGTGGGTTGCGCTTCGGTGGGTCGGTGTGGACTTGCTGGGCCGAAGGGCCTGTTTCCACACTATAAGTAATCTAATCTAATCTAATCTATTACAGCAATATGTTTTCAGTCCAACTAGAAAGGATGCACTATTGGTCCTCTCTCTGGAAATAAGTAAGTTATGTAGATGAAGTGTCAGTCAGGGCACAGTTAGGAGACCGTAATCATTGTATTGTAAGGCATAAGGTGATTATAGGAAAGGACAAAAAGCAATCTAGGTAAGAATAATTAACTAGGGTTGAGCCGTTTCAATAGGGTAAGAATGGAGCTGGGCTATGTAGACAGAAACCAAATGTTGATGGGAAAAACTATCAATAAATAATAGGCTACCATCAAAGAGGAGATCATTTAGGGGCAATTAAGGTATACATTCAAAGGCCCCCAGATGAAAAAGGAGTTTGAAATTAAAATAAAGAATTGTGCTGATTTACAGGTGTCAGGTTAAAAATAGCAAGAGGACCAAGATGAAGGCAGAAGGTTCAGATCTGAGATGAATAAGTAAATAAGAGAAATAAAAGGGATTATGAGAAAAGATTCCTCTATAGTCACATCAAAAGTAAAATGATTGTAAGAATGAGACTAGGGCTGATTAGAGGACAAAAAGAGGATTCAGGTGAGGAGACATATGGTGCTTTGCTATTCAATGTGATTATGCTTGATCAAATCGGCTTCTCCACCTACCCTCAAGTCCCATAATTCCTCAAGAGGCCAAACGTCTGCCTATCTCAGCTTTAACATTCAATGATCGTAGAGAATTCTGCGGTAGAGAATTCCAGAAAAATCACAACACTTTGCATAAAATAAATTCTCCTCATTTTAGTTCTAAATCATCGGCACCTTATCTTGAGACTGTGCAGTGCTGACCTAGATTCCCAGTCAGGAAAACAATCTCTCAGTGTTTACCTTGGAAAGGCTCTTCAGAATCTTGAACACTTCATTGAGATCACCCAACTTTCTTACAGACAATGCAGATCAAAGTAACTCAGCCTCTCAACATAGCACAACCAGGGATTAATGTAGAGAAAATTTGCCGTGCCATCTCCAACATAAGTGTATCTTTTCTGAAACGTGGACTCCAACCACCTTACGAAATCAGCCAAGTTATTTGCCTTCCTTGTGTCTTAGGGTATTGTTATGCCATATTTTTCTGTCACTTGTATGATTTTTCTGAACATCATTACTTCACAAGCTTAAAGACACTCTGCTTTTCTATTCTAACCCCTCAAATGAAGAACTTCATGTTTCTATTTTATATGATCTTATTTTCCTATAATATGCAGAAATAAGAGTGGGCTATTTAGCCCTTCAAGTCTTGTCCACCATTCAATAAGATCATGACTGATCTAACATTCCTCACTTTCACTTTTCTGCCTCTTCCCCTAACTCTTATTGCCCTACTGATCAAGAATCTCTCTATCTCAGCCTTAAACTCGCAAAAAGACGCTATCCCCACAGCCCACTGAGGCAAGGAATTCCAAAGACTCACAACCCTCTGGGAGAAGAAATTCCTCTCATCTCAGTCTTAAATTGGCACCCATTTATTCTGAGACTCTGGTTCTAGAATTCCCAAGGAGGGAAAACATCTCCTCAGCATTTACCCTATTGAGCCCATTAAGAATCCTATATGATCATTGGGATCACCTCTCAAGTCCAGTGAGTAGAGTCCCAATACTGTGCAGCCTTTGCTCATAAGACAATGCCCCATACCAGGGATTATCCAAGTGAACCTTCTCTGAACTGCTTCCGATGAAGTGATACCTTCCCTCGGATAAGGGAATTAAAAATGCTCACAAATATGGTCTCACCAGCACCTTATACAATTGCAGTTAGACTTCGCTAATCTTATACTCCATTCCCTTTGAAATAAGGGCCAACATTCCATTATTCTTTCTGATTATTTGCTGCCCCTATGTGTTAGCTTTCTATGTTTCATGCCCCCCACCTCCCCTATTCCCCATCACCCCCCCATTGGTGTTGCAGCTTTATGTAGTTTTTCTTCACTTGAATAACATTCTGTTCTTACGTTCGGTCTTTGAAAATGAACAAATTCACCTTTTCTCACATTATACTCCATTTGTCAAGTTTTCCCCCACTTACTTAACCTATCAATATTTCTCTGTAAACTATTTATATTCCTTTTACAACCTGCTTTTCTATCTGTTTTTGTTATTCTGCAAATTTGGCTGTAATACCTTTGTTTCCTTCCTCCAAGTCAGTCATATATATTGTAACCAGTTTCAGTCCCAGCACTGATCCCATAGCACACATGAACACAGACTGCTTACTCACGGGTCATCTTACAACATTGATACTGTTCGTATGTTGCACCCCCTTGGACAGCTCTTTGACAATTACACCTTTGTACTTCCATTGAACAAGAAGGGTCAAACGTATTACGAGTATTTAATGCCACGTGCATTGATCCCCCTGTTTCCGCATGGTAAACACAAGACAAGAGGAACATTATTCGGAAACCAGTGATGATGTCCAAGCTTTTCGCACTCATGGCACCAAAGGGCTCTCCGTTGGTTTCCCCCTTTCTCTTCCTCCCACTACATCTTAACAAAGACCCTGGTTCTGCAGCTGGAATGCAGGGAGGTGCTTAATCCACAGCCCTAGAGGTTTAGTGGGCAGATCCCCGGGGACATTTGTTTTAAGATTGGCCAGACATGCAAAAGGGTTATCTTTCTGGAGGCAAGTTGACAGTCCTGGGTTTGAACTTCCAAGGGCAAGGGAGGCAGACAGGATGGAAATGCAGGACTCAGCCACCTCTATGGTGTCCTGTGTGGAATGTGTCTGAGCCAGCAGCCCTTGAGGATGCTGTACCTAACCCTCCATGGAGTTGCCGCCTTGTGTTTGGAGGTAGCCAAATTATCACATGACTCACTGCATTGCTGCAGCTTCTGAACACGAGGACCATTATATCCCATAAGCCTGTCTGCTGCTGCTTCCCCTCCCTGAGCATTTAGTGCCTGCTCAAAATCAGGCTCAGGCTAAGTGTTCTCCTTCTTTGTTATAACCAGTGTGCGATTATATAACACCCACTCTACCTCCAATGGCATTTATCTTTACAAAAGCAGAAGATACAATATCTACCTTTTGGGTTCCTCCCTTTGCATTATCCAAGGCTTCAGTCACACTTCCTCAGAGAAACAGTGAGTTTCCTGTACTTCTTCTAATTTAACAATTGTAGAACCACAGAATGGATGCAGCATAGAAGGGGAGCATTTGGTCCATCTTGTCCATACCAAGTTAAAGATACCCTTTCTGATCCATAGTCCTGCAACTTACAGCGCTTAAGATGCAAATCCAGGTACTTTTTAAAAGAGTTTAAGATCCCTGCCTCCACCATCAACTCATGCAGTGCATTGAGGCATCCACCACCTTCTGTGTAAAAAAACACTTTCCTAATGTCTCCTCTAATCCTTCTGTTATTTAACTTGAATCTGTGGCCCTTGGTTTTTGAACTCACTGCCAAGGGAAACAGGTTCCTCTGTCTACTCCACCTTTACACTTCACAATTTTGCATACATCAATCACACCATCCCTTGGCCTTCTGTATTCCAAGAAAAACAACCTCAACCTCTCCACATAGCTACAATTCTCCAACCCTGGCAACATTCTAGTAAATCTTCTCTGTACTCTCTCCAGAGCAATTAACATCCTTCCTGTGATGTGGTGAACAGAACTGAACACATAGTCTAGCTGTGGCCTCACCACCCTTTTCTACACAACTGTGTTCACAGCTCAGGATGGAGTCTACTTCATACAGGTAATCCCTCTATTCAAAAGTAGAGCATTCCCAGGAAATCTCTCGCAAGCCGAAAATGGCGTAAAGCAAAAGTGCATGATTAATTTGGAAAAAGGTATCATCATTTTCTGTAAAAGCAAAAATCCTTTTCAGATTCACGAAAACAGGTACTCACGTAATTCTTTCATAAAAGCAAAACTGTGTAAAGTGAACATTCACAAATTTGGGGATACCTGTATTGGAGAAATTAATAAGGAGAATGGGTGAGCTCTTTATTTCAGCTTGTAAGCATGACCCTGAGCCGCTGGTCACCCGTCATTTTAATTCTTCACCTCGCTCCTACTTGACCTCTCTGTCTTCACTCTCCAAGTTATCCAAATGAAATTTCAGAATATGCATGAAATACCGCATCTTATTTTAGATTAGGAACTTTACAGCCTTCCCAATTCAATGTTGAGCTCAACAGTTTCAGATCATAAACGCTGCTCTCATCAGCAGCTTTTGGTAAAGACTTGGCTGCAGCAATTTACAGCTTCCTCCAGACTCAGGATTTACTTCTTTCCTTCGCCTTACATCATCACGTCTTTTATCACTTACTCACACCTGACTTTTCACAGCCTTCCTCCCTTCCACCCCTTACTCCTCTCCCAGCATCTGTATTTGCTCATAACTTATTGCACTTTGCCAGACAGGTAAATGACATGAAAGAGTGGACTGGATTTTGCTACAAACATCAGGAACCTGCCTTTTGGACTCAAGTTCAGCAATGTGGATTAACCAAGAGCATGACAGAAAAACACATCAGGCAGGTCCTCAGTATCTCCCTGCTTCTGAACACTTGTACTGGTGATGCTGGTAGTTTGCACTACCAGCCTGGCAGTAAGGTTATGAACTGATTATGCTGCACCTTTGAGGCCATCAACATGACTCCAAGATGGCATGTTGCTTCCCTGTTACCAGGATCCAAGGTGTCTCTGAGCATCGACAGGACATTGTTCTGAGAGATAATGGACTGCCATAGATTGCAGTCCATGTTGGTAATTTAGGTAGGAAGGAGCAATCAGATTTTAGGGAGCTAGGTAGAAGGTTAGTAAGCAGGACCTCAAATGTAGTAATATCCAGATTACTCTGAATGCCAGGTGCAAGTGAAGTGCAAGATGCAAGAAATAGAAGGGTAACGCAGTAAACGTGTGGCAAGAAAGGTGGTACAAGAGGAGGGGCATTAGATTCCTGGAACTGGGATTGGCTCTGGGGAAGTTGTCATTTGGACAAGCCAGACAGATCACATCTGAACAGAGGTGGGACTGAGTTCCTTTCAGGGTTTTCTTTGTGGGTGCTGTTAAAAAGGTTAAAATAATTGACAGGGATCTGGGAACCAAGAGTTCACAAAACACTTTGAGCAACCAGCATTAACAGAGATAATAGCACTTTCGGTGGAATCAGAGTAAAGAAGTCAAAACCAGAATAACTGTTCATGTATATGAGTTCATAGAGTCTAGTAAATAAGATAGGGGCTGAGGGTTTACAGGCACTGATTGCCATGCGGAATTGTGATGGCAACAACAGATACCTGACTCAAGGAAAGTAAAACTGGGTGTTATGTATTCCTGGGTACAAGATATAATAGAAAAGGAAGGAAAGAGGAAGGCTGTATGGGTCATGAGAACATTGCAGTGCTGGAGAATGAGGATGTCTCAGAGGATCCAAGCACAGAATTGATTTGGCTAGAATTAAGGAACAAAAAAATCTACAAATACTTTGAGAGGTCTGTAGACCACTAACTTGTGGAAAGGATGTAAAATAACAGGGAAATACAGAGACATTCAACATTATAGATGAGTTATAACAAGAAATTTCAATAGCCCGAACATAGATTAGCTTGCTTATAGTGTACAGGGTAGCACGTTTTCCTGGATTACATACAGGAGCGTTTTCTATAGCAGTATGTTCCGAGTCTAACATGAAAGGATAGACTGTAGGACTTAGAAATGATATGGGTGAAAAGGATTCAGTGTCAGGTGCGGAACATTTATGAGACAGTGATCATTATATCAAAAGGATCGTGATAGTGAGGAATGACATGAATTTGAATTTGAATTTGAATTTAATTTATTGTCACGTGTACCTAGGCACAGTGAAAAGCTTTGTTTTGCGAGCAATACAGGCAGGTCACATAGTTAAGTAGCATAGATAAGTAAATAATAGGTAAACCGTAGCAAAAATAAACACAGGTACAGGCGAATGCTAAGAGTTTGTGAGTCCATTCAGTATTCTAATGAGGGTAGAAACTGTTTCGAAACTGGCTGGAGTGTGTTCAGGCTTCTGTACCTTATCCCCGATGGTAGAGGTTATAGAAAAATTTGCCAGGGTGGGATGGATCTTTGAGAATGCTGGCAGCCCTTTCTTTGACAGAGGACCTGATAGATGGATTCTATGGATGGGAGGTTGGCCTTTGTGATTGTCCGGGCCGAGTTTACCACCCTCTGTAACTGTCTCCGATCTTGAATGGTACAGTTGCCATACCAGGTAGAGATACATCCAAACAGAATGCTCTTGACGGTGCACCTATAAAATTTGGCAAGGATATTTGCCATCATGCCAAATTTTCTCAGCTGCCTGAGGAAGAAGAGATTTTGTTGGGCCTTTGTAACCAGTGCGTCCACATGAAGAGTCCAAGAAAGCTTGTTGTGGATGACCACTCCCAGGAACTTGATATTCTCCGTTCATTCCACCTCTGTGCTGTTAATGTGTAGAGGGGTGCATGAGTAACATCCCACCGAAAGTCAATACTGCGTTCCTTGGTTTTGCTGGCATTGAGAGCTAGGTTGTTCTCAGTGCACCATTTTTCCAGGTCTTCCACCTCCCGCCTGTAGTCTGTTTCGTCGCCATCTGAGATTCGACCGACTATGGTGGTATCATTGGTGAACCTGTAAATGGCATTAGTCTGGTATTTGGTGATGCAATCATGGGTATACCGTAAGTACAGTAGGGGGCTGAGTACGCACTTCTGGAGGGCTCCAGTGTTGAGTATTAGTGAGGATGAATTATTGTCCCCAATCTTCACTGATTGTGGCCTGTGGGTCAGGAAACTGAGGATCCAGTTGCAGAGAGTGGGATTTAGTCTGAGATCACTAAGTTTAGTAATCAGTCTCAAGGCTGAACTGTAATCAATGAGTAGGATTCTTATGTAGCTGTTCTTGGTGTCAAGATATTCTAGGGAGGAGTGAAGGGCAAGGATATGGCATCTGGCATGGATCTGTTGGTCCATTTGGCAAATTGGAGTGGGTCAAGAGTAATGGGGAGGCTGGAGTTGATTAATGCCATGACCAGCCTTTCAAAGCACCCTTTGACTACCGAAGTTAGAGCCCACTGGGTGGTAATCATTGAGACATGCTGCACGAGCCTTTGTATGCACAGGAATGTTGTTGGCCCTCTTGAAACAGGCATGGCCAGTGGCCTCCTGCAGGGAGGGGTTGAAGATGTCCGAGAAGACCTCTGCCAGTTGATCTGTGCATGCTCTGAATGCACGGCCTGGTACTCCGTCTGGTCCCATTGCTTTCCTTGGATTCACACAAAGGAAAATGATCTGACCTCTGATGCAGTGACTGTTGTGATAGGTTCATCAAGAATTGTTGGAATAGCTGTTACCTCTCCACCGAAATTCTGCTCAAAGCGAGCATAGAAGGAGTTGAGATGATCTGGGAGGGATATGTCATCATCTGCTATCTTGCATTGTCTCTTTTCAGAACCTGTGATGTCATTCAGTCCTTGCCGTAATTGCCAGGTGTCTGTCTGGATCGGTATTGGTCCTTGGTTGTCTTAACGGCTCTGCGAAGGTCATGCTTGGATTCCTTATATTTGAGTGGGTCTCCTGATCTGAAGGCCTCACACCTGGCTTTTAGCAGGTTCTGTTGATCCTGATTCATCCAGGGTTTCCTGTTGGGGAACACCCGGATTGATTTCCTCGGTCTGCAGTCCTCCTCATACTTGCTGATAAAGTCTGTGACCGTGGTGGCATTCTCGTCCAAGGTACCTACGGACTGTTTGAGCATGGCCCAATCAGCTGATTCCAAACAGCACTGGAGTTGATCCTCTGCCTCCTCCAACCAGCATTGGACCTGTATTCACGAGGGGGTCTCCTGCTTGATCTTTTGCCTCTTTTTACAATCTTTTGATTGTAAGCCTATAACAATCTAGAGTGAGAAAAATTTATTGGTGTAGAGGTATTTCAGTGGGATAAGGACAGATCTGGTCAGGATTGACTGGAATGAGAGGTTGGAGGGGAAAACATTAGTTTTTGGATAAGGCATAGCACATTTGAAACACAGATGAGACCAAAGAACTCTCTAAGGATCATGAATCTGTGGAATTCACATCCCAGAGTGCAGTGGATGCTGGGACTTTGAGGAACTTTAAGAAGACGATAGGTAGATAATTAATGAGTATTAAGTTGAAGTGTTATGGAGAGCAGGCATGAAAGAGGAGTTGAGACCAAAATGAGATCAGCAATGATCATAACAAATGGTGAAGCAGGCTTGAATTGTCTGTCCCTGCTATTAGTTCTTATGTTTTTATTTTCTTATATAGCTGACTATCTTCAAAGAGGAGATTGTTCAACTAAAGTCAAAGTATATTCTTTCAATGTAGAAGAATAAACAAATCCAGAACTTTCTATACAGCAAAGGTGATAGGAATGAAAATAAAGAAGAAAAAGTGTACTTAGGATAAGTGTCATGTTGAAAATAACATTGAGAACCAAGAAGACTATCAAAGATAGAGAGGGATGTGAAACAGCAATGAAAAAAAATAAAGAGAAACTGTAAGAAAAGACTGGCAACCAACATAAAGAGATAGCCAAAGTCCACTCTGGATATCTAAATAGTAAAAATATAATGAAAGGAGGAGTAGGGCTGAAAAGAAGATTTATACCTGGAGGCAGGAGGCATGGCTGAAGTTTTCAATAAATACTTCTCATCTGTCTTTACCAAAGAAATAGAAATGCTAAGTTGGCCATAGTTGACAGGGGATGGGAACTCAATCACTAGAAGGATTCAAAATTATAGAGTATTAAAAATTGACAAGACCCAAGGATAAAATGAGATGCATGCAAGGATTTTGAAAGAAAGGAGAGTGGAAATTGCAAAGGGCAGTTCTCATTATCTTTCAGTTTTGCCTGGACTCAGAGAGGGTGTCAGAAGACTTGAAACTTGCAGATATTGCAGCTTTGTTCAAGAAAGGTTGTCAGGATAAGCCCAGCAATTACAGACCAATCAGTTTAACCTCAATGTTGGAAAAGCCTATACAGACAATTATTCAGAATAGAATTAGATATTGCCACACAACAGACTTGTCAGGAAAGTTGCAGATCATGGAGTGTGAGAGTCAGTACAAAGATAGATGCAAAATTGTCAGGAAAGTTGCGGATCATGGAGTGTAAGAGTCAGTACAAACATAGAGACAAAATTGGCTGAGTGGTAGGAAACAGAGTAATGGTCAATGGGTACTTTTCAGGCTGCTGGCAGGTTTGTAATTGAGTTCCCCAGTTGTTGGTTTTTGGACCCTTGTTTTTCCTGATTTACATTATCTGGATCTTCACGTGCAGGGGGCAGTTTCAAAGTTTGCAGATGACACTAAACTTGGAAGAATTTTAAACTGCGAGAAAGACAGAACTCCAGAAGAGCCTAGATAATTTGGTGCAGTTGGCAGATGGGGGTTGATAGTGTGAGGTGATGCATATGGGTAGCATAGATTTAAGACAAATGTCAGAGGCAGGTTCTTTACACAGAGAGTGGTAAGGGTGTAGAATGCCCTTCTTGCCTATGAAGTTAACTCAGCCACATTAGGGAGATTTAAACAATGCTTGGATAAGCACATGGATGATGATGGGGGAACGAGCTGAGAATAGTTCACAGGTCGGCGCAGCATCGAGGGCCGAAGGGCTTGTTCTGCACTGTATTGTTCTATATTCTATGTTCTAAAACACTGTTAAAAAACCCCAGAAAATATGGGGTACAATTCTAAAGAGAGTGCAGGAGCAGAAAGACCTGAGTGTAAATGTGCACAGATCATTGTAGCAGAACCGGTAGAGAAAGCAATAAGGAAATTGTTCTATATCTTTAGCTTTTTATATAAGGGAATAGAATATAAGAGCAAACAGGTGATACTGAATTGGTATAAGACACTCGTTAAACCTCAGCTGCCATATTGTGCAGTTCTGGCCATCACCTTATAGGACTGCACTGGAGAGCGAGTGGAATTGGTTTACAAGAATGGTTCCAGGGGTGAGGAACTTTAGTTGCACAGTTGTATTTAAAAAATTGGGACTATTCTCATTTGTGATAAGAAGGCTGAGAGGAGATGTCATGGAGATGTTCAAAATTGTGTGTGAGGTTGGATAGTGCAGGTCGGGGAAACTTCCTGTTCATAAAAGCGTAAGAAATTTAAAGTTATTTCATGAAGAAACAAGATTGAAGTGAGGAAGAAGTTTTTTTATTCAATGAGTTTTACAATATGTAATGCCCATGTGATGGAAGCAGCTTCAACTAAAGCATTGAAGAGGGTATTGGATGATTATATAGCTAAAAATAATGTGCATTGTTATGGGGGAAAGCAAGAGATTGACACTAGGTAATGATGCTCTTTTAATGAGCCAGTACAAGAACGATGAGCCAAATGTCCTCCTTCTGCTTTGTATCACTTCTTTGATTCTGGGATTTTCCTGAGAAATTCCAACTATCCCCATGTTGTGTATGGCACATCAGCTCACAGATAGTTAATTAGACAGTGTAAGGATTAATAGCTTGATTTGACTGGCAAATAATTAATAACTGAGGGAAAACCTGTGGTCAAGATTGGGCAAATAGCCTACCACTACTGTACTCTCTCTGAAACCTTGCTGGGGATTAGGAAAACCATTCTGGTTCATTCCTCAGTTTCCTCTTTTCTCTATATAGCGTGAGGCATGAGATTTCAACAAATGGACAACCCAAAGATCATGAAGCAAGGACCTACTGGCATCAAATCAATGCAAACAGAAGAGAAATTAAGGATAAACAAGATCTGTATACACTATTTACATGGAACAACCATGTGGGTTACATGGACTGAGAAATTCCTTTGCCTCCCCTCTCTTCACCGAGCTCGCACTTATGTTTCTCGTGAGAATCCAGTTAACTGTTCAAATTTTCCCGTCTCTCACTATCGCCACCTGCTGATAGAGGCCCCATTACGCATGATTTCATCTGACACCTGGTCACTGTAACTGCTCACCAACTGCACACACTGAATGTCACTCATCTCCCTCACATGCGTGCTCTTAATTGACCCTTACCCTTCTTCTGGCTACTCAGTGATCCTAATTTGATGTTGAATTGACAGTGGTCTACTACACCTTTTATAAAATAAGAGCATATAAAACAAGGTGTGTCACTAAATTGCCTGAGGTCTGGACCTGGAAATTTCATTTCAGTCATTGTCTTGTGGCGAAAAATTAAACAAAGCCTTTTCTACACTTTCTAATGAATTTAAAAGATCTCAAAATACTGTTTCAAGAAACAACTATGTGGAACAAACTTAGAGAATATTGGAGAAAATCAGCAGGTTGGCAGCATCTGTGGAGTAGGAAAAACAGAGTTAAGGTTTCAAGTCCAGCTTGATTTAAATTCTCCTGAACACAATTTAAGGTCACTGGCCCCTGACTGCCCTTTATCTTTATTCATAGCTCTCTCGCCACATGCTTACACATGTTCCCCCTCTGGTCTTCTGCAAGCTCTCTCTACTGTTTCATGTGCTGGATCTCCATATATGCACAATCTATCTGTGTAACCTACGGATTTCCTAATATCTTTTTATTTCTCTCTCTGTAGAAGAAGAATAGTCATACTAGACTCAAAATATTGACTCTAGAATAGAATAGCAATTTATTCTCATGTATATTTTTACAATAAAGTTTTATAAGTCGCCACACCACTGTGCCGAACTGAATGACAGAAGTCATAAATAAGAAGAGAAGAAAAAGTAAAAGTTCATCACAGTTCAATTAATGACTCCTGAATTTGGATCATGCTGGAAAACCATCCCACCGTGCCAAGATTAGACCTACATACTGGGCCATTGGAAAACTTGGAAGCCATCTCCAAAGCAAGAACAAGAGCTTTGCACCATGATTGGACGTTCATACTGGGCTGCTGGAATACTAGAAGCCACCAAAGAAGACCTCCATGATGGGGTTAGACTTCAAGGTAAGGTGCCATAATAATAACTCTGTTCCTCTCTCCACAGATGCTTCCAGGCCTGCCAAGATTATCCAGCAATTCTCTGTGTTTTTATTTCAGATTTGCAACTTGCAGAGTATTATACTTTTATAGGAGCTGAATGGAAGCTGATTCCCCCGGACAATATTAATCCTTCAAGAAACATCACTGTAAACAGATTTGCAGTCATTATTACGTTACTGTTTGTAGGGCTGTCCTCTGTACAAACTATGTGCCCACTACAAAGCAACATGATTGCACTTCAGAAGAATGTAATTGATCGGAAAATGCTCTGGGCATTCTGTAGTCATGAAAGGGCAGTGTAAATGTTCATTTTCCTTTCTTTTTCCATTCACAGCAGAGAATAGGAGAGCAAAAGGCCTGTAAAACTGAACAAAGAACACAACCCAGTTTGAGGTGCATATACACGATGCAGCGAGAATGTAACTTTGGATGAAGAGAAAAGACTTCTTGTTGTTTTGATAATATTATTTATGTTAATCATATTCCATGAGTTAAACTGACATGATATACTGCTAATATATGTACATCTTTCTGGTAATGGTTCTTGGATTTGATATGAATTTATCCCATTAAAGTCAATGAATTTTATTAATTATATCTCCATATTATTTAAATTAAGTGCTTGTCAAGTTATATTAATGAAATTTTCATTATGTTGAGTTAATAATACAATATTTATTGATTACATTTCCAAAATGCAATTATTAATGTTTAAAATGCCTCAGAACATTTCTGTAATATACTTGTATTTAAATATCATTAATTTTATTTGGTATATATATTTGCACTATTGATTAAAATTCTACAGCATAATTGTAATTAACTTTTAGTGTCATAGTAATTCTGTGTAATATATGGTAATAGTTTAATCTTTACATATCTTGATACGTATTCTGCTGTTAGTCTATGCAACTGCAGCCTGCCTGTGAAGACAGAAAGAGAAATGAGAGAGCCTGTAGGGTGCACAGATAGTTTGTGAAAAATGTGAAGATTCAACATATGGAAGAGTAGAGAGAATTTGTGAATGATCAGAGAGGGAGCATGTGAAAGTGTATGGAGAGAGAGCTGTTTGCAAATATTAGGGGCAGACAGGGGCCAAAGTTCCTACAGAGAGATTCTGAGATGAGTATATTTGATGTCCAATGAGAAAGCGCATATTGATGGATCTGGCTCTTGCAAATGCATTGGAACATGTGGATTAATTCTCAATAGAGAAACATTTAGAAGACAGTGATCAGTATATCAGATGTTTTATGTCATTACATAGAAAATGGCAAGGAGTAATCCAAAAGAAAAAATAATTGGAGGATAGCCAAGTTAAATGGGGTGTAAAAGTGTTTAGCTTAGAAACATTGGAAACAAAGGTTGACAAGCAAAGCTATAACTGAACAATGGGCTGCCTATAAAGAAAAGATAGTTTGGGTACAGTCCACAACAATAAAACGATAAGACGCACAAATCCAAAACTTCCAATAAATAGAAAGAAAATAGATAGATGAAAAATAGAGAGATTAATATGAAGCAGAGAAAAGGAGAAGTGTGTCAGATGTCAGGTGGAGAATATAATAAGAGGGTCAACATCAATATAAAGGGTCCAGACAGAAATTTTAAAAGCAAATAGAGAAGCAAAGAGAAAGTATACAGAGAGAAAAGCACTGAACATTAAAGGAATCCAGAGATCTTCTATCGGTATATAAATGGTCAAAGAGTGGTAAAGAGTGCAATTGATTAGAAACAAAAGTCAAATTTACGAATGGAGACAGGGGATATGGCTGAAGTATTAAATGAATCGTTTACATCCTTTTTTTCAAAGGAGAAATGTTGCTATGGTGAAAAAGGAGGCACTCAAATATTTATTTGATTTAGTATTGGTAGGGTAGAAGTTTGGATTGGATGGTCGCGCACATATTTCATAAGCCATTTAGGACCAGACAAGCTGCATTCAAGGGCACTAAGGAAAGTGAAGGTGGAATCAGTGGTGGATATGGCCATAAATGGTCTACCCTTCTTCTAAAAATGGTGTAAATGTCAACCCAGCAACTTCAGGCCAGTCAAGTTAATACCAGGGGTGAGAAACAGTTTAGAAACAATAATTCAGGACCAAATTGATTGGATTTTTTGGGCAAGTCAGGGTTGAGTTAAACTGGTGTATATTTGTCAAGGAAAGATCATGTTTAATTGACTTGCTTAAGTTTCTTCATAAGGTAACTGAGAGGATTAATGAGGGGAATGCTGTTGATCTGGTTACACAGAATTCCAAAAGGTTTTTGATAAAGTGCCATGCAATAGATACATGAACAAAGCTCGAAAACCTAGAATGAAAGAGATAGCAGCAACATGAATATGAAATTGTCTGAGTGATACACAACAAAGAGAAGTGGTTATAGGTTACTTAGAAACATATAAAATAAGAGCAGAATTTAGACCTTTGATCCTTCTCCATCATTCAAAAAGATCATGGCAGATCTCTTTATGTTTTGAACTCCATATCTCTATCTACCTGCAAAACCCTGCCTAACAAAAATCCATTTACCTCCCACTTAAGAATATTTAAGACCCTATCTCCAGCATCATTTGAGGAAAAGAGTTTCAAGTTTGCACAATCCTCTGCATGAAAAACATTCCAACTTCTGTCTTGAAATGGTGACCCCTAATTTTAAAAGATGTCCAGAGGCACTGGACTCACCCACAAGTGAAAACATCCTCTCCACTTATCACGATTATTCAAGATCTTTTATCCTTTATTCAAGTCACCAACTACTCTCTGAACTCCATTGCTCTTCCAATCTCCATTCAAAACAATTTGTCTGACCTTTCTTCATAAGATAACTCATTCATTTCAGGCATCATGAAGTAAGTCTCTTTGAACCACGCTATTAAATTATTGAACAGATCTCAGAAGGACATGGTACCTTTAAAACATCTAGATGTAAAACTTTAGAATAATAAAGGTCCCCATCTTACTCTGTACAGTCAGTTAAGCATTTAAGCAGTCAGTGAGTAAGTCAGCCAGTCAACTATGAATATAATATAATAACATAAATAAGCATAGAACCCAGACCCTATATAGGTCTAGTCTGAGATGTTACGTTAGTGCATATGATTAATTATGAAAGCATATGCCAATCAGAAAAAGACCCATTTATACCTACATTCTGTTTTCTGCTAACCCCTTAATCTTTTATCCATGATAAGATGTCTCCCAAAGCCTTGAACACACATTACTCGATAATCTTTTATGTGGTACCTTATGAAATATATTTTGGAACTCTAAGTACGAGGCATGAACAGACTCCCCTTTGTCCCAATGCATCTTACTCCTTCAAAGAGTTCTAATAAATGGCTACACGTGTTTTCCATTTCACAAACCCATGCCAATTATTCCCAATTACCATAAATTTTTTCCAAGAGCACAGCCACAACCTTCTTAATGATTAAATCTAACACCTTCCACATGGTAGCCGTCAAGGTTACTTGCATGTAGTTTCTTGTCTTCTGCTTCACTTCATTCTTGAATAGAGGAGTCATCATCGTCTCTTTTCTCACAAGCACACAATATTATTCAACCATGTCTCCATAATTGATATCAATCATATTGATTTATTTTAGTGTGTGCTATCAATTTGTTTATCTCTTTGCAGTCAGATGCAGAGACTTTAGTACTTTTGTTGTTTTGGAAATGACTAATCTTAAACGTTGGTATACTTTTAGCTTTATTCTCTTGATCTGACCCTGTCATATACCGTCCTTCATTTTCCATATTGCTACTTATAACTCCTGCCTTGTCTCTATCGCTTGACTTGTTATGTTACCTAAGCTTGATCCCTCGCTGCCATTGTTTAGTTTAAAGCCCTCTCCAGCACAATATGGGGTTATTAAAGTTTCCAGAACAATTAATAGGACACGGAGTATGGAAAGGATCACGAATCTAACTTCAGGCATTGCAGATGAGGAGACAGCTATGAGAATGGGGACAGTCAACGCAGGGCTGAGGGTATTGTACTTAGAGACATATAGTCATAGAGTCTTAGAGATACACAGCATGGAAACAGACTCTTCAGTCCACTCGTCCATGCCGATCAGATATCCTAAATAAAGCTAGTCTTATTTGCCAGCATTTAGCCCATATCCCTTTAAACCCTTCCTATTCATATACCCACCATTTCCTCTGGCAGCTCATTCTGTACACATACTACCCTCTGCATGAAAATGTTGCCCCTTGGGTCCCTTTTAAATTTCTTCCTTCTCACCTTAAACATAAACCCTTGAGTTTTGGACTCCCCCACCCCAGTAAAAAGACCATATCTATTTACCCTAAACATGGCCCTCATGATTGTGTAAGCCTCTATAAGGTCAGCCATCAATCTCTGATTCTCCACGGAAAATATCCCCAGCTTATTTAGCTTCTCCCTACAGTTCAAACTCTCCAACCCTGAAAACATTCTTGCAAATCTTCCCTGAACCCTTTCAAGTTTCACAATATCCTTAATGCACACAGTACGTGAAACAAGGTAAATGAGCCTGTTGCACAGATTAAACTTGTCAGTATGATGTTATGGCTATCACAGAGACATGGCTGCAAGTGGATCAGGGCTGGGGACTAAATATCAAAGGATACGTATCCTACCGAAAGGACAAGCAGATAGGCAGAAAGGCCAGGGATGCCTTGTTAATAAGATATGAAATTAAATTGATAGCAAGAAGTGATATAGAGTCAGAAAGCGTAGAACCTGTGTGGATAGCATTGAGGAACCATAAAGTGAAAAAGACCCTGATGGAAGTTGTGTACAGACTCCCAGCAGTAGTCAGGATGTGGGAAAGAAAACCAATCAGGAGTCAGAGAAAGCATGTAAGAAAGACACTATTACAATAATCATGGAACTACAATATACAATTGGATTGGGAAAATCAGGTTGGTAGTAGATTTCAAGAAAAGGAATTTATGGATGTCTATGAGATGTTTATTTTGGAGCAGTTTTTGGTAGAGCCCATCAGGGAACAGACAATTCTGGATTGGGTGATGTGCATTGAGGCAGACTTGATTAGGGAGCTGAAGATGAAGGAACCTCTGGGAAAGTGATCATAATATGATAGAATTCACTCTGCCGTTTGAGAGGGAGAAGCTGGAATCAGATGTGATGGTTTTACAATTGTGTAGAGATAACTGCAAAAAAAAAATGAGGGAGGAGCTGGGCAGAATTGATTGGAAAGAGAACCTGAGAGGGAAGATAGTGGAGCAGCAATGGCAAGAGTTTCTTGAGTAATTCAGGAGGCACAGCAGAATTTCAACACAAGGAAGAAGAAATATACTAAGGTGAGGATGAGACAAAAATAGATGACAAGGGAAGTTAGGGACAGCATGAAAGCAACAAAAATCATGTGATGAAAACCAGTGGGAAGCCAACAGACTGAGAAGCCGTTAAAAACCAGCAGAGGATAAGTAAAAAAAAACAAGTAAGGGAGGAGGAGATGAAATATGAGAGTTATCTAGATAGTAATAGAAGATTACAAGAGTTTTTTTAACCTTTCCGAAAGGTAAAATGAAGGTAAGCGTTGACGTTGGATTGCTGGAAAATGAGGCTGGAGAAGTAGTAATGGCGAATAAAATAATGGTGGAGGAAATTAATAGGTATCTATTGAATAGGTAAAAGACACCAGCTGCTTACCAGAACTTCAAGAAAATCAGGAAATAGAGGTAAGCATAGTAGGCATTCATTACTAAGGAGAAGGTGCTGGGAAAACTGAAAGGTCTGAAGGTGGATAAACCCAGATGACTTAGTCTGCTAGAGTTCTGAAGGAGATAGCTGAGGAAATTGTGAAAGTATCAGTAGTGAATCATTGGAGTCAGGGAGAGTCCCAGAGGACTGGATAATAGATAATGTAATAGACCTGTTAAAGAATGGAGGAATGCAGAGCCCAGGAAATTATAGGCCAATTAACCCAGCCTTGTGATTGGTAAGATTTTTGATCCATTATTACAAATGTGATTGCAGAGTACTTGAAAGTGCATGGTAAAATAGGGCTAAGTCAGCATGGCTTCATCAAAGGAAGGTCAGACCTGACAAATCTGTTACAATTCTTTGAGAAGGTAATGAGTAAGTTAGACAAACGAGAGCCAGTCAATGTGATCTATTTGGATTTCCAGAAGGCTTTTTATCAAGCTGCCACATAGGAGGCTGCTAAATAATACAAGAGCCCATGGTGTTAGAGGCAAAGTACAGGCATGGATCGTGGATTGGCTGACTGGCAAAAGGCACAGAGTGGGAATGAAGGGACCTTTTTCAGGATGGGGCAGCTGGTGACTACTTGAGTTCTGCAAAGGTTTGTATCGGGTCGATAACTATTCACATGAAACATTAACAATCCATATGAAGGGGGCATTATTGCTAGGTTTGCAGATGACATAAAGATAGGTGGAGGGGCAGGTAATGTTAATGAAGCAGGGAAACTGCAGAAGGACTTGGACAGGCAATGAGAGTGGGCGATGAAGTGGCAAATGGAATACAATGTGGGAATATGTGTGGTTGTACAGTTTAGTAGGAAGAATTGAGATTCTATATTATTTTCTAGACAGGGAAATGCTTCAGAAATCTGAAGCACAAGACGCTTAGGAGTCCTAGTTCAGGATTGTCTTAAGTTTAACATGCCAGTTAAGTTGGTAGTTAGGAAGGCAAATGCATTGTTCGCAATTATTTCAAGAAGGCTAGAATAAAGGAGCAGGCATGTACTGTACAAGGCTCTAGTGAGACCATATTTGGAATATTGTGAGCAGTTTTGGATCCTGTATCTAATGAACGATGTGCTGACATTGGAGGGAGGCCAAGGAAGGTTCACATGAGTGATCCCAGGTCTGAAAGGTTTGTCATATGGGAAGGAGTTAAGGATTCTGAGTCAGTACTTGATGAGTTTAGAAGGATGTATGTGAAATTACAGAGATTGATTGACATTTACAGAATACTCAGAGGCCTGGATAAAGTGGAAATGGAGATGTTGTTTTCATCAGTTGGAGAGGGTAGGACACAAGGGCACAGAATCAGTGAAGAGATGACACTTCAGAACTGGGATAAGGAGGAATTCTTCAGCAAGATGCTAGTTAATCTGTGGAAATGAGAGCTGTGGAGGCCAAGTATTTGAGTATATTTAAGAAAGAGATAGATAGTTTCTTGATTGGTAAGGAAATCAAAGGTTATGGAGAAAATGCAGGAGAATGGGTCGAGAAACATATCAGTCATGATTGAATGATGGAGCAGATTCGGTGTTGTAATTTTGCTCCCATGTTTTACAGATACCTTAACCACATACCAGATACTCACCAAGGAGCTAACATTTTCCCTTGGAGAACAGTTATAATCATTTGCAAACTACCAGCACTCTGTCACTGTGCTCTCCTTTCACTCACTCTTCTGACTAATATTATCTGCCTCTGGGTTGTTTTGCACATCAGAGAAGCATTTGTCACTGGAGTTGCCAGGAATTGCTATTAAGACCTCTGCTTTTCCAGATATATGTTAGTGGGCTACAGTTGACAACTTGCCAACAGCACAAAACCTGGAATTACAGTGGACCATGCCACTGTGTTAAACATCAAAAGGACACATAGAGTTTGGGTGAAATGTGAAAGTTGAAGTTTAATGCACAGGAGTAAGGTGTGATTTATTTTATGATGTGGAGAGATAATCCAAAATAAAGGATATAGTTCTCAAGGATGTGCAGGAGCAGAAGGACCTGGGGATATATCTGTACAGATGATTAAAAGTGGCAGGCCATGTTGAGAATGCAATTAATATAACATGGGCATATAATTATGGGCATTGCGTATCAAAGCAAGGAATTATGTTAAATCTATATAAACCAAAGGTTGTGATCCATTGGACTAGAGTGTCCAGTTTTGGGCACATCATAGGAAGGGTGTGATGGTAAATAGATATGGCGCAGAAGGGATTTATGAAAATAGTTCGAGGGATAAGGAACTTCAGTCACGTGGAGAGTCTGGAGTGATTAGAATTGTTCTCCTTGGAGAACATTGCAAGGTGATTTCATAGAGATTTGCACAATCATGAGACAACTGTACAGATTGAGATAAAGAAAATCAGATTGGTAGACAGACAGTTCAGGTATGGCGGCATGGTGGCTCAGTGGTTAGCACTGCTGCCTCATAGCACCAGGGTCCCAGGTTCGATTCCAGCCTCGGGTGAATGTCCATGTGAAGTTTGCACATTCTCCCCATGTCTGAGTGGGTTTCCTCTGAGTGCTCCGGTTTCCTCCCACAGTCCAAAGATGTGCAGGTCAGGTGAAGTGGCCATGGTAAATTGCTGGTCCTCACCCTTAACAATTTCTCCTTTGAATCCTCCCACTTCCTCCAGACCAAAGGGGTAGCCATGGGCACACGTATGGGCCCCAGCTATGCCTGTCTCTTTGTTGGAGTTCAGGTATGGCGGCATGGTGGCTCAGTGGTTAGCACTGCTGCCTCATAGCACCAGGGTCCCAGGTTCGATTCCAGCCTCGGGTGAATGTCCATGTGGAGTTTGCACATTCTCTCCATGTCTGAATGGGTTTCCTCTGAGTGCTCCGGTTTCCTCCCACAGTCCAAAGATGTGCAGGTCAGGTGAAGTGGATGGTAAATTGCCCATAGTGTTAGGTGCATTAGTCAGAGGGAAATGGGTCTGGGTGGGTTACTCAGTGGAGGGTCGGTGTGGACTGATTGGGCAAAAGGGCCTGTTTCCACACTGCAATCGGGGCGGCACGGTGGCTCAGCAGTTAGCACTGCTGCCTCATAGCACCAGGATCCCAGGTTCGATTCTAGCCTCGGGTGAATGTCTGTGTGGAGTTTGCACATTCTCCCTGGCGTTAGTCGGAGGGAAATGGGTCTGGGTGGGTTACTCTTCAGATGATCGGTGTGGACTGGTTGGGCCGAAGGGCCTGGTTCCACATTGTAGGGAATCTAAAAAAAAAAGTAATTTGCAAAGAGGTAATGGTGACATAGGAAAGAGTTTTCTCATACAGGGGGAAGTTAGCATGTGGAATGTATCTTAGAAAGTGTGAGAAAGGCAATTCAATCATAGTGTTCAAAAGAGAATTGGATTACCATCTAAAAAGGAAACAAAATACAGCAGGATGGGGTAGAGTGGAGAAATGCCAATAGGTAAATTTCTCTTCCATAAGTCCAACACAGACACGATGGGTGCAATAGTTTCCTTTTGCGCTCTGGCCACTTTCTGATTCCATGAGTCATTCTCATTGAATGAATGATTCATCGCTTGTTTGCCTCAGCTTTTCTAACAAGAGAGAAAGTGAGGGCTGCAGATGCTGGAGATCAGAGCTGAAAATGTGTTGCTGGAAAAGCGCAGCAGGTCTGGCAGCATCCAAGGAACAGGAGAATCGACGTTTCGGGCATAAGCCCTTCTTCAGGAATGAGGAAAGTGTGTCCAGCAGGCGAAGATAAAAGGTAGGGAGGAGGGACTTGGGGAAGGGGCGTCGGAAATGCGATAGGTGGAAAGAGGTCAAGGTGAGGGTGATAGGTCAGACT
>NC_057713.1:27012174-27019006 GCF_004010195.1 Chiloscyllium plagiosum
CGCATTTCCAAAGCCCCTCCCCCAAGTCCCTCCTCCCTACCTTTTATCTTAGCCTGCTGGACACACTTTCCTCATTCCTGAAGAAGGGCTTATGTCCGAAACATCGATTCTCCTGTTCCTTGGATGCTGCCTGACCTGCTGCGCTTTTCCAGCATCACATTTTCAGCTCAGCTTTTCTAACACCCTAGTTGGGTGATTTCTGCCTTCCATCTTGCCAAAATTTCATATCATCCAAATGTCCACCACCCACACACTATATGGACAACATTGTATTCTGAATACATCTTGTCTTTCTTCGCTGACTTGCATTTCCTTCCTATCACTGAATGGATCAAATTTGAAATCTTTATCTTCCACTGCAAATAGTTCTATGGACTCTAAAGCTATGCAGATCAAATTGCTTCTCTTGCTGTCCTCTCTCTCTATGGCTTCCCTATCAATGATCCAGAATTCTGTTCCATCATCTCTACTCTCCAGATCTACCTCAAATCACTCTGTCTCTTTGTCTCTCCATCATTAAAAGTCATCCGTGAAATTTATTTAACCAAATTTACTGCTACTTCTCCCAAACTTCCTGTAAAACATTACACTCTCTTCCTTTCCCTACTGTTGCGTCTGGTTTTGGTATGTTTTCTTTTAATTATTCACTCATTGGACACATGCATTGCTGGCTGGACCAGCATTTATTGCCTTTTCCTAGTTGCCCTTAAGATGGTTTTTGGTGTAAGTTGCTGGCACATGATATCAGTGTCTGACTGATCAATGCTGGCAACCATGACAGGTTGCATGACTTTGTGTCTCTTCTGAGAAGTACTGTGAGCCTTAAGGTGCAGAATGGTAATAAATGCAAGGTAAGGCAGAGATGCTGTGAGCATCTAAGAAGGCATAAAGTGAGTGAATGCTAAGAAAGTAAGTGAGGACCTCTGAGATGCATCTGATTCAATCCATGAGGTAGATGCCTATCCCTGCATCCAAACTGGTCTGGCAGCAACAGTGCTATGCAAAATGTTGGTGTGCTCCAATGGGCAGCATTGAAATGAGAGAAGTGGAGAACTGGAGAATTGGAGATGTGCCATAGTAATGTGGTTAGCTAGCTATCCACAATGGACCGGAGGTGCAGTTAGTCACTGCCCAAGCAGCATACCTTGAAATCTTGAGGTCTACTGTCCAAGATGTTGACCCAGGAGAGCAAATAGCAAGCTGACAGATACCTGCACTGACACTCATGTCAGGAATTGTTGCCATTAGTTTGTCTCCAGCATGTGGGAGAACAAAACAATCATAACAAAATGAGATACTAATAAAGTAAACACATGCAAATAGGCACTCTCACCACTCACTATCAAGATTCCCAGCTCACTGCTCAAATTCAGGTGGAAAATCGGACTTCTTCCTTATTGTTGAGGATTTCATTTTTTCCAAATTCTCCATATTTTCCTATCTGACTAGACATTTCCCATCTCATTTCGGTGCTGGGAAATTTCAGCCTAAGGTTTCTTTAAACTGCAGTTACAGCATCTAGAAAATTCTCTTTTGATCCAAATTGAAACCCAGGTTAAGGCAAAAACCTTATAAGGAGATTTTAAGAAGTGTTGAAATTATGTTGACTGTAGAAGTTATCCAGATTCAGTAGAATATCTGTCAAGGGTAGGAGGAATGTATTGCCTCACTGCACTTATAACATTGTCTAGGCCACCATGCCAAAGAGTAGAATAACAATGAGAAGAATGAGAGAATTTGTGACTGAATATGGAGGCATTAGAAACGCATGCAGCATGAAAGCTAAGGGAGGGTAAATTTGGCAACATGTGTAGAAGAAATTTGTAAATGGAGAGTATCGAAAGAACATTTCATTTATCTTAACAATATGTTATTTCTCCACACTGAACTAAACAAAAGTTAACATAGTGCTAGAGAGTGAATGAGTCTTACTGCAGTTGTAAAGGCCTCTGGCGAAACCACCTTTAGAGTAATGCATTCAGTTTTGAACATCTTCCAGAAGAAAAGATTTACTAAGCTTGGATGGCACACAACAAAGATGCCCTAGAATGATTTCTTGGATGAGGAGATTGTCTGTAGGGAAAAATGGAGCTGACTGAGCCTATTGTCCCCGGAATTTAAAAGAATGAGAAGAAAGAGAAGAATGAGAGATACTCTACAGAAATCTACCATTGGACCAAATGGTCTCCTTCTCTGCCTTCAGAACCCTATCATCTATGACCACCTCGTTAAAACATGTATAATTCTTCAGGTGTAGTTAGATGTTAGAAAAATGTTATGCCTGGCTGTGGAACCCAGGATTAGGAGTCTCAAACTCCATTTAAGGGTCAACCATTTAGGGTTAATATGAGGAAAAAAGGTTTTTTCACTCAGAGTTTTGAATCTTTGGCATTCTCTACCCAGATGGCTGTGGATGGTCAGTTATCAAGTAGATTGAAAGTCAACCAAGAGATTATTGAAAGGGAAATATAGGCGCAAGTAATTCCAGAGAAAGGAACATCATAAGCTTGTCCCAGAGCATATAGACTTTGGTCCTACTTTTACAGTTTGTGAAGTCAACTTTTTGAGCAAAGCCTATAAATAACTAAAGCGAAAAATACATTTCTCAAATATACCAGCATGCCAATTAAAAAGCAACTCCACACAAAAGATTGTGATATGCAAGATAGAAAACACGCACCCAATGCAGAAATGAAGAGTGACAAATTATACTGGATGAAGTATACAACGCTACAAATAGTCTTGAGACAGAATACCCCGAATTGTTCATTGTAGCTAGTGACTTCTACCAGGCCAACGCCAAGAGTGTGCTACCAAGATGCCATCAACATGCCTCCTATCCCACCAGAAATCCGAACATCCTTGACCATTGCTATACAACCATCAAAGATGATTACCACTCCATTCCCTGCCTGCATTTTGAAAATGCAGATTAGAACACTGTGCTCCTCCTCCTGTTTACACGCTGAAATTGAAGCATGATGACCCAGTGCAGATAGTAGTGTAGTGTTGGTCTGAGGCAACAGTCTCTACGTGACTACTTACAGTCAGTGGACTGGTACATATTCAAGAACTGAGCAGCCAACCTAAACATGTATGCCACTACCATCACAGACTTCATTTGTAAGCTTGTAGAAAACTATGTGCTGAAGAAGTTAATCCAAACATTCTCCAACTGGAAACCATGGATGAACCAGGAGACCCACTCCTGGCTAAAGTCCAGGTCTGAGGCGTACAAGTCAGGCAACCCTGACTTATGCAGAAAATCCAAGTATGACCATCATAAGGTTATCAGAGATACCAAAAGGCAATACCAAACTAAGCTTGAGACCCACACCAACCACAAGGACATCCATCATTTGTGACAAGGCTTACATGATATAATAGGCCACAAAACAAAGGCAAACAGGATCACAGGTACATTCCTATCTGATGAGCTCAATGCATTTTTACTCTTGAGCCAAATAAAAGGTCAATGAAACAATGTCACCTATCCCAACAGCCTCAGATGCACCTGTATCCATGGTCACCGCGAGAGATGTTAGGTCAGCCTTCTTGAGAATGAACCCCTGGAAAGTGTTTGGCCTGGATGGAGTCCCTAGCTGTGAACTCAGATCCTATATAAACCAGCTGGTGAGAGTATTCACAGATATCTTTAACCTCTCTTCACTATGATCTGCAGTCCCCACCTGCTTTGAGAAGACCACCATCATCTCGATGCCAAAATAAAAATCATGCAGGTGCCTCAACGCTTACCATCTGGTGGCTCTGACCTCCATAATTATGAAGTGCTTTGATAGGTTAGTCATGGCTCATTTTAACTCCAGCTTATCAAATTGCTTTGATCCTTTGCAATTCACCTACTGGCTCAACAGGTCCATAGCAGATGCCATCTCCCAGACTCTGCACTCATCCCTTGAATATCTGGATAAGAGAGATATCTACATTAGGCTCCTATTTATTGACTACAGTTCCAAGGTCAACACCATAATTCTAAACAAACTTATCTCAACTCCGAGTCCTAGGTCTCGGCTCCACCCTCTGTAACTAAATCCTTGAGTTCCTGACCCATAAACTGCAATTAGTCCCGTACTATACTTCTTGTACACTCACAATTGTGTAGCTATATTCCACTCAATTCCAGTTACAAGTTTGCTGACAGCACCACTGTTGTAACTTGGATCTCAAACAACAACAAGATAGAGTACAAGAAAGAGATTGAGTGTTTAGCGACAAGGTATAATGACAATAACCTCTCCAATAACATCTGAAAAATGAAGGAGCTGATCGTTGATGTCAGGAAGCTTTGTGGATGGCACGCTGTTGTCTATATCAATGGTGCTGGGGTGGAGATTGTCGAAAGCATCAAGTTCCTGGGAGTGATGATCACCAACAATCTGTTTTGGTCCACCCAAATCAACATGACGGTCAAGAAAGCACAACATCTCTACTTCCTCAGGAGGCTAAGCAAATTTGGCATGCCCACAAGGACTCCTACCAATTTTTACAGATGCATCACTGAAAGCATCCTATCTGGATGCAGCATAGTGTGGTATGGAAACTGCTTTTCCCAAAACCACAAGAAATTACAGAGAATCATGACAATGGCCTAGTCCATTAAACAAACCAGCCTTCCATCCATTGACTCTATACTTCCTGCTGCCTCAGGAAAGCAGCCAACATAATCAAAGACTCCTCCTACCCTCTTTGTACACTCTTCCATCCTCTGCTATCAGGCAAAGGATGCAGAAGTGTGAATACATGTACAAATAGATCCAAAACAACTTCTTCCACATTATCAGACTTTTGGACAGACCTCTCAAAAATTAATTCTGATTGTTCTCTCTGCATCTTCTCTGCAGCTTAACACTATATTCTCCACTCTGTTCTGCTTCCATGATGCACTTTATGTGGTACGATCTGTCTGTATAGTACTCAAAACAACACTTTCCACTGCACCTCAGTATATGTTACAATAATCATAAACTTCAAATTTTAGTTTGATTTGATTTGATTCATAGTTGTCACATACCTAAGTAAAGTGAAAAGCTTTGTTTTGCATGTAGTACTGGCAGATTTTAACATACAAGGACACATAGATCATTGGGTGTTTAGACAGAGTGAGGCATACTAAGGTTATAGCTGCATCGGAGGTGCACAAAAGCAAGATCAACATTAGATTTGAAATTAAAGAGGTCTATTCAGCTGCCTAATAACAGCAGGGAAGAAGCTGTTTTTGAACCTGAAGGTACATGTGTTTAAGCTTCTGTATCTTCTGTCTAGTGTAAGAGGTTTTTGCACTGATTCCACAAACCTGGAAATTGCACTCCTCACTTCTGTTCCCCAAAATCCTTTTTTTATCCTATTCCATCTTTGTGAATCTGTAATTCTTAAAAGATATATTCTTGCTACATTGACCAAAAGCTTCTGGTTATAACATTTAAAAACCATTTTTACGTGACAGTGTATTAGCTAAGAAAAGATTATCAGTCACCACTTTATCAGAGATTCCTTTTTTGGTAGTTTAAATAGTTAAGCTGAAAATCGATTTGTCTATATACATAAGTTTTTGGAAATTTAACAAAAGTCTTGATGGATTTAGCAAACAGTTAAGAGAGATTTCTAGAATGCAGAGTGATAACAGCATAAATTTTAACTTCTAAGAAGCAATGCACCATATAGTATTTACAGGAAATATTCATTTAACAATGTTAAAAAAAATGACTGAAGACAGATAATGACAATGATTCATTGTTGGACAAAAGCTATTTGATGTCTGGAGTAAGCTGAAGTCAGAGATGGTTATTACAATCTCCTGCAGAGTACAGCCTTTGATGAAGTGAAGTCCCTTAAAGATTTTAGTTACAGTAGATATTTATACAGTAGTTTCAGAAGGCAGTGCTTCTTCCTATAATCGTGCTTATGTGCCCTGAATATTCATGTTTATCCTGCAAACTCACATAATACCAAGAGACAAACAATTTTAATGTTACGAACTCCAGGAAACCTTTGCTTCCACATTAGTATCTACACAAATAAATCTCAGAAGTGACCCTGGCACATCACCAAGGACTTGATTGCCGAAGGCTTTGGAGATGCATGATGCTCGTGAGAAATCCGTATGGACATGCTTCCAGGCAAATGGGGAGTTTTCCATCGCACTTATGATTTTTATGTTGTAGATGGTGGATAGGCTTTGGGGAGTCAGGAGATGAGTTGCTCGCTTCAGGATTCCTTACCTTTGACCTGCTCATGCAATCACAGTATTTCTATGGCTAACTCAGCTCATCTATGTTGTCAATGGTTAATCCCAGGATGTTCATAGTGAACGCTCATGCTCAGTGATGATAATGGCTATGAATGTCAAGAGGCAATGTTTAGATTGAACTGAGTTAATATTGTCTGCCTGCTGTTGTGGAAGTGCTGGTGGCTTGTCATTTAAAGTGGATGGAATCAATAGCAAATGGTGCTGTGTGGAGAGAAAGTCAGAAATCAGACAACACCCGGTTATAGTCCAACAAGTTTATTTGAAAGCATAAGCTTTTGGAATGCTGTTCCTTTGATACAGCCACCTCTGCAGTGTGGAAAGAAGACCTTGGTTTTGAGTTGAGTATCCCAGCCAGACCACTGGCTCCCAGTCAGCGGTACTATCCCTCTTCGGCTGAAGGGTAAGAGGAATGTAGAGCAAAGTCAGGAAAGGGAGAACTGCTAACAGCAGTGCTGGGAAGGGTGGGACAGGGAAGAAGAAGGAAATGAACAGTCTCAGCAGGAGATCTTTTAGTAACTGGACCAGTCTCTGACAACCTTTGATAGGAGGTTGGAAACCATGTAA
>NC_057713.1:27019506-27065799 GCF_004010195.1 Chiloscyllium plagiosum
TGGCGTTAAGGCCGTGATGTGTTCAGCCATGATTGTATTAAATGGCAGAGCAGGCTCGAGGGGCTGGATTGCCTCTCCTGCTTTTAGTTCTTATGTTCTTATATTCTTACAATCTATCTCACTGCTTATCATCCTGATCTTTTGGTTACTATTCTGAAATAAAAGCCAAAGGATCATTTCAAAACAACTTTATCCAACAATCCATTCACCATCCCACAAGAAAATTCAGCTTTGCACATTCCTTCAATGGCCATCTTTGCGTGATTTAATGCTTATATGCAGTAACTACAGCTTGACTGGTGAAATACTCCTGCCTTTCAATGTAGCAAACTGTAAACAATCCATGCAGGATATTCTGCCTGGAGGATGTCAAGAGCTCGCTTTTGGAATGTATCACATTGGCATGGGTAGCAGCAGAACTGGCTGGCTGGCAGGCAACAGCAAAGCCCTGGTTGTGTGTTACAGTGGGAGGACAAATGCTATCAACTAGACAGAGTTCTATGTTCCACAGAGTTCAGAGCAGGTAGAACTGTGGCAAGTGGATGGGACGCTGGGGTTCCTAACCATCCTAGTAATCGTTTAGAGGATATGTTACAGGATGACAGCAAACTCTGTAGCTCTGCAAACCATGATGGCAGTACAGTAAGCCAACTTGACAACAATTTTAGATCTTGTGACCTCAGTCTGACCTTCCACTGTGTCATGCAGATGTTGGATGCCCTTTGCTTATACTGCAGTGGAAGCTGAAATTTCAGACGACAGATTTTGGTCACGGTTTGATCCACACGTGCTGTCACAGAGCTAGCCACCACTTCCACGGTGGAAAGAATTTGTTCCAAACTCTGCACAAAGACCTGTGCCAAGTGGAATTAGTATCTTTCACGGTCCTTGACAGTAACAGCATGCTTTTCTGACAGGTCTGACAATGAACTAAGTATTTCATAGCACATTAAAATAAAACAAAGAATTGCGGGTGCCAGAGATGTAAAACCAAAACAGAAATTGTTGTTGAAACTCAGCAGGTCTGTGTGAAGAAAGCGGAGTTAACATGATGAAGAGTCACCGAACTTGAATCGCTAACCCCACTTTCTCTCCGCAGATGCTGCCAGATTTGTTGAGTTTCACCAGCAATTTCTGTTTTTTGGTCTTTGTGTATATGCATTATATTTTCCTGCCATACAACCTCAAAGTCCTCATCTGTATCCTCTGCAGCAGAACAGCAATGTGACCAACTCTTTCCAACAACCTGCTTACCTCATGCCCTGGTTGGAGGTCATTTCTGTCCCCTCACTTGTGGTATGGTGACCCTGGGATTAAGCTGCCACCAGTTTAATTACCCTTTTAATACATGCTAATGAATAAGCAACATCAAGTTTGCACACTTTGCAATAAATGGCTGCAGGTTAATCACAACCCCATGATTTCCCACATTTTCTATCATGTGTAATTTAATTATTTCCTTATTGCTTCTATTTGCATGGGTTATTCAACCAACCTACTCAGTCTTGGATTGTGTTGATCTTCTTGAATAATGCTTCAGCCACACCAATCTGACAAGATTTCGCTGTTTGTTTTTAGTAATCAAGGTTACATTTGAGCACAGATCAACACAAAATGTCCAATATACCAGGGTACTGTGTGGGATTCGTATCCATCTATTGAAGTAATACATACCCACCAATCATTTGCCGGTACTATCAGAGCAGCTCATTATTCCTCATTCCACTAACTCTCAATCGCTTTTCTGTTTTCTTGAAGTCATTTCTCCTCAATGTATTCCTCCTATCTCCTCCCAAGCCTTCCATTACTTCTTTCCACACTCCTAATTGTTTTGTTATTTGCTCTATAAAATAGATAAGGGACACACCCGAATTGTGGATTGTTGTCACTTCCTATAATAGTGCAATTCAGAATATATGTCATTTAGGCACACTTTCATTTGAGTGATGTATTGTGAATTTGCTTAGCAATTTAAGATGTTCAGCAGAGGCACATTCATGGTGTACAGTGGAACTGAAATAGGTTTTGAAATGTAACATTTTGTGTGTAACTCATCAAACATTTCAGTCACGTTAATGTGTCAGAAACTGCCAGGCTCTCTTTCTGTTGACTTGTTCCCATTTATCTTAATGCCTTTCTGTTTCTTCGAACTATATGAGAAGCAACAGGTGGTAGTTAGAATTGTCACTTTCCATTGTTCAGAGGAAAGGTAGAAGTAAGACCTTATTTTGCAATACAACTATAGGTTTAGAAAATCCATGGTGTGGAGTCACCAACACTGTCAATTCCAATTTATTCCCTCCTCAGCTGATCTCTCTGCCACAATGCAATAACCCCAGACAAAACATGCAAATGTGTATATAAACTTCCTCTTATTTCTCTTTCCTTATTTTGAGTTCTTTCTTACATCCGAGGGACCAATCCATTGCATTGTCATATAGCCAGCTATGTAAGTATTTTTTATTAAAAATGGAGCCCAAAATGCATACCATATTCCAGTTCCAGTCCTTCCACAGCCCAATAATTATAGAAAGTTTATTTAATTTTGTACTCCATTCCAGTCTCCAATATGCCATCTGACATACTGATGTATTCCTGTACCAGCACTTTAAAGAACTCCTTTGCCCCCAATCTTAGAATAAGTTACTTTTGAGATGTACACTACAGCCACTTAGAACACAGTACATAGATCGGTACACCAGAGAATGTGTGCATGATGTTGTGCCAAACATGACACCAAATGAAACTAATCCCTTCTGCCTGCCCATGGTCAATACCCTGCTATTCCTTGCATATTCATGTGTTTATATAAAAGTCCCTTAAACACCCCCATCGCATCTGCTTCCACCACATCCCTGGCAATGCATTCCACACTCGTACCACTCTCTGTGAAAAGAATTTGCTCCTCACAGCTCCTTTGAACTTTCACCCTCTCACCAAAAATGCATGCCCCTTGTATTAGATACTTCACTCTGAGAATTTAGAGTCGTAGAGATGTACAGCACGGTAACAGACCCTTTGGTCCAACTCGTTCATGCCGACCAGATATCCTAACCTAATCTAGTCCCACTTGCCAGCACCCAGCTCATAACCCTCCAAATCCTTCCTATTCATATACCCATCCAGATGCCTTTAAAATGTTGCAATTGTACAAGCCTCCACCACTTCCTCTGGCAGCTCATTCCATACATGCACCACCCTCTGTGTGAAAAAAGTTTCCCCTTAGGTCTCTTTCCCCTCTCACCCTATACCTATGCCCTCTAGTTCTGGACTCCCCCACCTCAGGGAAAAAACTTTGCCAATTTACCCTATCCATGCCCCTCATGATTTTATAATCATCTATAAGGTCACCCCTCAGCTCCGATGCTACAAGGAAAATAGCCCCTAGCCTATTCAACCTCTCCCTATAGTTTAAATCCTCAACCCTGGCAACATCCTTGTAAATCTATTCTGAACCCTTTCACGTTTCACAACATCCTTCCAATAGGAAGAAGACCCAAATTACACACAGTATTCCAAAAGTGGCCGAACCAATGTCCTGTACAGCCGCAACATGACCTCCCAACTCCTGTACAAAGCATACCAAACGCCTTCTTCACTATCCTATCTACCTGTGACTCTACGTTCAAGGAGCTATGAACCTGCACTTCAAGGTCTCTTTGTTCAGCATCACTCCCTAGGACCTTACCATTAAGTATATAAGCCCTGCTAAAAGATTGTGGACAGATTATCTATTTTAGGCAATGATTCAGGAAAATATATTGAAAAGCAGTCTGTTCTTTTTCAGATAATTTCATGATATCTTTCATGTTTACAAGGAATAAAAGATTGTTTAGCATTTTATCCAAAAGACCTCACCACCAACAAAACAGCACTTCAACAGTACGACACTGCTATGTAAGACCTTGAAACTACAATCTCCTAACTCAGCTGTAAGAAAGCTAACACAAAGCAAAGTGTGACAAAAACTGTGGGCAGTAGAGATTAACATAAAGAATAACGTTGAGAATTTAGGAAGAAAGTGGTTTTGAGTCTTGTAACTGAGGACCAGAGGGACAGGAGAATGTGCAGTAGGCCAGAGCTGAACTACTGAAAATGTATGGCCAGGGAAGCATAAATATGCCTTAGCTTGGAGCTGGTCTAATTTTGAAGCATTCTGCTGCTTCAATGTTTTTGCTGTGGTTGAACTGTTTTCTCAGCTTATCCACAGAGGGCAACATATTGGTTTTAAACTGCTGCCTTGCATTTAACAAATGGTGCAATTCAATGGTGATGGGAACAGTTGAATTTTTAAACCAGTTAACAGCAGGGTGGCCAACTGTCCACTATTGACATGGATTAGCCCTTATTATTACTGTTTGCTGCTCAATGTTTATCTCTTCTTCTGAGAATGTATTGTGACAGTTAGCCACCGGGGATGGGTGGGGGGAGTTATGATGACTGACCTCACACTTAGCTTCAATGGTCAGCACGATCAACATTATTACCAGGCCCCGGCCCACACCACAGACAAAATCAACTTTCTTTTTCTTTCCTTCATTCACAAGAGCTGGTCACACTCATGATCAGTTTGAACAAACTTGGTTAAGTGGATTTGTGTATGTTCCTGTCACTATATTCTGACTGCCACACACAGTAAGGTCACAAAACTAATTGTAGATAAAGAATGCTGCTTGGCCCGTATGACTAAAGTGTTCATATTTCACCTCATTACAGCAAACATCTTGTCTGTTGAAACAATTCCAAAATGCTTCTCCCCCTCTCCCCACCGACCCGTCTAAACTTTGGGAGGCAAGCTAAGTCAGTATTAGCACATTTCTGTAATGTGCCAGAGTACTCAGACTCCTTAGCATCATGGTAGCCCAAACCCACCAACACACTAAAACAGCAGCGAATGAACTTGAAAGACCCTATACAGACAATGAGCAAAACTAATGTCATTTACAAATTACCGTGCAAGGACTGTAACAAACATTACATTGGACAAACAGGCAAAAAACTAGCCACCAAGGTACATGAACATCAACTAGCCACAAAACAACATGACTCTCTCTCACTAGTGTCCTTACATACGTATGAGGAAGGACACCACTTCGACTGGGACAACACATCCATCCTAGGACAAACCAAACAAAGACACGCACGAGAGTTCCTAGAAGCATGGCATTCCAACCAGAGCTCTATCAACAAACACATCGATTTCGACCCTATCTACCACCCCCTGAGAAAAAGAACAGGAAGTGACTTCACCAGTGGAAATGACATCACCACAAAATGACATCACCAAACCAAAGAAATCCAAACATATAAATAGAAAGCAGGAACTATCAGCAGTGCATCGCCTGAGGCCCACTGAAGATGTTACCCATAGGGTGACAAAATGTCTGGAAATGAACCTTCCAGCCCAGCGAGCAAACCTTCATCCATAACCTCAACCTGAGTTACAAATCGTCTCAAAACTTGCGACTTCGCCTGAGGCCCACTGAAGATGTTACCCATAGGGTAAAATGTCTGGAAATGAACCTTCCAGCCCAGCGAGCAAACCTTCATCCATAACCTCAACCTGAGTTACAAATCCTCTCAAAACTTGCGAAGATTTCTGTAATCTTGAAGCTGAAATGTCTTTCAAAAATTATGTCTGTGATATAGAGATTCATATTGAGGGTTTTTTAAAAACAAATAATGGAATGCCAAGTATCACATCCCAGTAATCCAGTATATTCTCACTTCTCTCCAAAACAAATAATTAACTAAGTCATCCCTAGTGTGTCAATCTTCATTTGATTAAATACATATCAGTCTGCTTCATGTAATACAATATAGTTTTTTTGTGTTTGTGGATTACACCAAATAGAGGCTACAGGAGATTTCTTTAAAATTTCTTTAAAAAGCAGAATAGTTGTCCCCGGGGTTGTGGCCAATATTTATCCATCAATGGAGTCACTCGATTCAGTCATAATAGCTAACGTTTGTGCAAATATTACAAAATAATGACAGATATTGTTATCCTGCTCTGTTGAACTCTTTCATTTGAATGAAACAGTGTCATCTGTTCATGCAAATTATCCAAACAGGAATTTACTACAAATTTAGTTTCATGCGTTTTTCCCTAAACATCATCAAAGATGCTTTGATCTGAGATATAAGGAATGATTGGCACCCTAAATCTAAAGCTGTGAATTCCAGGATGAATTTATTCCTACTTATTTCCTTATCCTTTTTCTAGTTTTGGTCAATATCAACATGGGATAAGATCAAGAATTTTCCTCTTACATATTATGCAAGCCAAAACAAGAGAGATTAACCCACTGAATTATTTGTGGACTGTGATTACAATTCAGTTTCCTTTCTGAATTATATTTGTGAAATGCAATTGCTGTGGAGCTGTTCATTACCAGGTGATGAAAGCTAATTTGATAGCTAGAAGGTGAAAATCCTGTATGGACATGGGAAGATTAAATAGTAGTAACAAACTGTTGTTGGTAACAGCAACTTGTATTCACATATTGCCTTTGAATACACTTTATAAAGCTCTCCATAGCAGGCTTACCAAACAAAATATGACCTCAAGCCACAGAAAGAGTTTTTCAATCTAGATGATCCCCCATTTTTTGCTAACAGGTAGTCCCCATCTATGTCAAATTACAAGATGTAAGGGAGCAGGTAGTGTTCCCAACTATCTGCCTAGATAGATGGACTGTCATTTCTGTGGTTGCTATTTATTTCGTAATTTGTATGAACATATCTGAACACAATTGGCCATTCCATATGGGTGAGATTAGTACTCATGTGAAGACAGACATTTTATGGGCATGGGTGTAGACAGGCCTGTTGCAGTCCAATTGTACAATGTGCAGATTAAGAACATATCGCAAACTAAGGCCAGGCATGGAGCAATTGGGAATCATACTGTCATGGAAAAATGGAATCACTTTTTGATATCACAAATTGTTTTTGATGGAATTATTTATGTGAACAGCAGCTTCTAGTCTGTAGTTATTTAATTATGTCTTTCAGTGCAAAAGCAGTGTAGAGATAATCCTAAATCAGTCCACATTGAAAGTTATTGTTAACTTTTTTATAACTTCTTCTGAACCACAATTAGTCACTTCCCAGTGTTGTGATTCTGACAATAAAGACCGACCAAGAAGTCTCTGCTTTGATGGTACTATAGTTGACCTTTGTTGCTTCAGTTAGAATGTCCACTTGGTTGTCAGTGCTTTCTTTGCTCCAGTGATGACACCTTTTTGAAGATCCAACTGAAAGATTCATATTCCTGGCTACAGACAATTACTTTCACTTATAATGTCACCGGATATGCATATTTTAAAAAAGACAGAATTTTTCCCCTTCATGTTGTTGAGACATGCCTCAGCATCGACCATAAGATGTAGGAGCAGAATTGAGCTCCACCATTCGATCACAGCTGATATATGTCTCAACCCCATTCTCTTGCCTATTCCCGTAACCCTTGATTCCCTTTATCCATCTCTATCTTAAACACACTCAACAACTTGACCTCCACAACCTTCTGCAGTAGTGATGTTCCACAGATTCATTACTCTCTGGCTGAATAAATTCCTCCTCATCTCAGTTCTAAAGAATCATCCCTTCGCTCTGAGGCCGTGCCCTCAGTCCTACAAATAGAAACATCTTCTCCACGTCCACTCCATCAAGGTCTCTCAGTATTCTGTAATGATGCCCCCTCATCCTTCTAAACTCCATCAAGAACAGACCGAGAGTCCTCAATTGCTCCTCATAAGACAAATCCATCATGCCCAGACTCATCCTTACAAACCTTCTCTGGTCCCCCTCCATGGTCAGCAAATCCTTTCTTAGGCACAAGCCTGTTCAGTATTCCAAATATGATCTGAAAAAAGTATTATACTGCCTCAGCAGTACATCTCTACTCTTGTTTTCTCGCTCTGTTGGAATGAATGCTAACAATACATTCACAGTCAGTACTTTTAAGAAAAATGCTCACATTATTACTACTGTATAATCTGAAGGTAAAAAAGTCTCATACTCAATCTTACATTCGGATCACTTGAAGCATGACAAAGTTCTGGAAGCATTCTGATCAACTGTAACTACTGTTGTGCATAATAACTGCAGTAAACATCCACTGGATTTGTCAGTACTATTATATCAATGCCGGATTTCTTCTCTAACCTGGGGTAACATAAGCATTGGTGCTTCAGATAAAGTAGCCTGCAAAAGGCAGAATTATATCACAGGTGGAAGCCGATTTAATTGAGTGTGGCATTTCCAAGTGCTGGAAAATGACATTGAATTGGATTCTGATATCATCCAGTCCTCTTCCAGTTTTTCCCATATGGACTCCATGTCATATAGGAAAACCCCAGTAGGCCAGGGAAAATGAGATGAGTTAAAAGGTTACTAAGTGCCTTTCCTAACATCATATACGTTTCACACTATGTCTAAATCTCATCAGGATCATTGAGGTGAGTGCACAGTGGAAAAGGTTTCTTCAATGAAAATGACAGGCTGCAAAAAGCTTGATCAGCTGGGCTAAAAGAGCTTCACTCATAGCCATTAAGATACTGTTATTCAAAGCACATCTTGTCTCAGAGTGTGTTCAGATGATTGTCAGCTTCTTGGCACATGCATAACTTGCCTAGCACCTCACCCATTTTAGCTGAATTTCTCTGCTGCCAACATTTACCATGGCACGGGAGAAGCTTATGGTGCTTCAGCTTCCCCCTCTGCTGAGCTGAAAGGTCAGAGGCTACACAACCACAGGGCACAGGAGAGAGGCAGGGAATTCCACAAATTCACAAACTCTTTGGGTGAAGAAGTTCTTCCTCAATTCTATCCTAAATCTGCTCCTCCTAATTTTGAGGCTATGCCCTCTTGTTCTAGTTTCACCTACCAGTGGAAACATCCTCTCTGCTTCTATCTTATCTATTCCGTTCTTCATGTAGGTACAGCAAGTAATAAAGAAAGTGGATGGAATGTTGACATTTATACCTAAAGGAATAGAATATAAAGATAAGGAAATATTGTTGCAACTTTACAAGGCATTGGAGTATTGTGCACAGTTTTGGTCCCCTTATGGGGAAAGATGTGGCATTGGTGGCAGTTCAGAGGAGGTTCATTAGATTGATCCCAGGGATGAGGGTTTTTTTGTATGAAGAGAGATTGAACAGTTTAGGCCTATATTCTCTGGAATTTAGAAGAATGAGGGGAGATCAAATTGTGGTATTCAAGATGATAAAAGGTGGGGCACAAGCAGAAGGTTGACAGGTATAGGATCAGCTCACTTGATATGTTTGAGCACCAGGTCCTCAGAGCATTCAGGCTCTCACAATAGGCCACCACTGACATCTGCAGTCTCCTAGAAAGAGATCTTCTTCCACTTGAGAAGGTGAACATGCATTGCCAGTGGCTGACAAAGAGCCTGTCATGTACCAAAGAGCATCTTCAGTTCCCTGCCTCTCTCAAAGCTATGTGCTCTTTCTTCCTGCACAGAGAGGGAGCAGAGAGCAAAGAATCATGGTAATGGCATGTAATGACAGGAAGACACTGCTTATGAACAGTCCCTATAAAACATGGGTGCAAGAGGATAAGTGTGAGTGTTAGCTGTGCAGATGGAAGTGTACTGTGCCTGTGGAGAGAGGAGTGAGCAGATTTGTGGAATGCATTGACCTGAAATGCCGTGTTCTGTGGAATGCTGGATAGGTCGAAGTGTGAGAGCTGACATCTGAAATGTCTTTCACCTTTTACACGTTCTTGGGATCTTGGATTCTCTTGATGCACTATTTCCAGGCTTCTTGGTGCTACTTTTGCCAACAGACACTGACCCCTTCCTGGCCGTTTCCATCATGGCTGCTTGGTTGAAGAGATTGGCATCTCACTCCCATACTGGGGAGATCTCAGCTCCATTGAATCTACACCATTCTGTAAGTTGATCAGAGATGTGACATGAGAATTCTTAGAGGCTGGCACATACTGCATGCCTATGCCTATATATCAACAATGCCCATGGAACATGCCATGAGAATTTGGTGTCTGGTGTCCAACATGAAGTTCCTTTGGAATAAGAAATGAGCTTAAATCTCCAGGCACCTCTCTGATGTCCATGTCAAGCTTTCTCAATGTCTAGCTGGTTTGATGTGTTTGCTGAGATAAGAATCTGTATGTTAATGAGGTGGTTGAGCCATTAATAAGGCTATTAACAAGTGACTCACTGCTGCCTATGAGGAATTGGCCACTCCTCATGTCAAAAGCATAAAAGAGGGAGCAAGATGCTCCCGATGTCAAGATCAGCCTTGTCAGATTTCTTGCCAATCTGACACAAATCTCATCATTGCCTACATTGTTCAGCTTCCAATAAGATTTGGTCCAGCGTCTCATTAACTTCAAATACTATAAAGATCTCATTGCATGGAATAGAAACCCTCCTAATGGATAAGGAATTAAACATAGTGCACTGTGCAAATTAGCATTTCCAAAACAGAATTTCATGCATTGGGTGCACAGATCAGATATTCAAGTGCTGAAGTAAATGCGGCCACATTACTCTGTGCAAGGAGCCCTCATCTGTAAAAACACTAGCAAGGTAGCCATTAGCACCATTCATCACTGTTTATGAACTGACGAAACATTATTTATGATTTTCTTAGTATTGTCTGAAACAGACATTAATAAGAGGCAGAAATGATTGAAATAGCTACATATTTATTAAGCAAAGTCCACACTATTGGTCCTTAACATGAGTACTGGTCTACAATTTGTGCAGGTGAAAGTGAGTACTGCAGATGCTGGAGTTTAGAGTTGAGAGTGTGGTGCTGGAAAAGCACAGCAGGTCAGGCAGCATCCAAGGAGCAGGAAAATCAATGTTTTGGGCAAAAGCCCTTCATCGGGAATCAGGAATTTGCTCAAAATGTTGATTTTCCGCTCCTCGGATGCTACCTGATCTGTTGTGCTTTTCCAGCACCACAACTTTGACTACAAGTTGTGCAGTCAGGGGATTCTGCCTATGAACAAGGGTAATTAATGTTGTGCTCGAATGAATTTATTTTATATATCTCTTGGTATAACCCAGGAGAATAAGGCATTATGTCAATGCAGGTAATATAAAATTCAGCTGGAAATTCACGCTATCTAAAAGATTGCATTCTGAACATCAACCAGATCTAAAAGTTGATGGAGATTGTCCATATAGATTTGGTGTACATGTTAGTTAGATGTGAACAAGAATGAATGAAAGTACATATCTTGCACTGTTGAGAGAGGCTTTCATTTGTAATGGCTGTTTCAGAATTCCCATAAACATCTAATGCATTTAATTTTATTGAGATCTTAGATTTCTCCATTTGTATGTCATTGTCAGAATCTGACATTTTAATTCATACCTTATAGTGGCCCACTCCTAGCAATTAACAAGCCATATCATTATGTTCAAATTATTTATTCACTACACAGTAGCTCAGAGTCAGTCACATTTGTAAAAATTACAATAGTCCAAGACTTCTATTAAGTGTCAATCACCACCGGATTGCCAAACTGCTCCTATTTTTCTGCCACCCGGGATTTTCACCTCAGGCCTGTAAAAAATGTGGAACAAACCGGTACACGTTTTCAGGGTCCATTTTTGTACTTGAGAATCCAGCATAGGTCACCTTTTTCTATAATGGCACTAGCTGCTGCAACATAGCAAGGTCATTCATTTGATAACATGCTGAAAAGCTGTGGGACATTTAAGTGGCTTTTTAGTGTGATTAAGAATGAGAATGAGTGAGGTAAGTGGAGAGAGGGGTTTCGGGTGACTGGCATGCTACTGTTGTCGGGTGGTAAATAGTATCATTGTGTCAGGCTGGATGGGGTTTGGGGAGAGATCAGGGGTTGTGTAGCAAGGTCAAGTGGAGGTTCCACATGGAGGAACTGAATAGTTAGGTGTATTAGGAGGTGTCAAGAGAGAGTTGGAGGGTTGCGAGGGGAGGAGGGAGAAGGTGATTAGGTGTGAGTTAGGAGGGCCAGATGATGTCAAGAGGGCCCGTTAAGCAGGCTGTGGGGAAGTTGTGGATGTGTTGGGGATAGATTGGAGATCTAGGCTTGAGCTAGAGAATTGGGAAAGGAGTTGAAAGGTCAGGGGGATTTGAAAGGCCAGTGCAGAGTTGGGGGTAAGGGGTAGATTAGTGGGAGGGATAGATTGTATAATTACCTGTTGAAAGTTTACATCTGGTCTTCAACAATATAAAGATTGGAAATTCTCAACCATTCTGTTAAGTCATTAGCTTAAGGAGATTGTTCAATATTCATTGGGCTCCAATTTCTACACAATCGAATTCTGATAGTTAAAGATATTTTCTCACTGAATAATAATCCAGTCATTTTGCTTTTAATATGTTGCACTTTATGTGTCTTGCTATCCCACAATGATATTGATAAAATTGATGAGAAATGGATTTTGGGGATAAGAGGCTGTGGTGGATTGAAAGATTATATTTGTATTCTAGGTGTAAATACTTTGCAAAGAATTAGTTTATTATTTTTGCCACATCTGTATGGAGAAATTCTTCCCTCTCCCTTTGTATCTTTTCAACTATATCACCCTAGAGGCTCAAAAGAGTTATGGTGTCTTTCTCAGGAATCCTGGAGGTGTTCAGTCTCAACTGATATCAAGGCATGTATCTGTCTTGTAGATGGATGTGTTTAACCTCCATTGAAATGTCCTATTAGCCTGTACACCTAATGAAAGATGTGAAAAGTTTGCATGATTTGACAATGTGTTACGGTCTATGACCATATTTATTACCAAATTTAACAAGACAGTTGGCATTGACAAATAGTCAATCCACGTGTATAGATCATGTTGAAAACAAATTGTCTTTATCTGTACAATATTGTCACTGCCATATATCTGTCAGACCTAATTCTCCAGCTAACTCATCTATCACTGACCAAGATTCATAAGGGCAGGTCATTCATCTAAAAGCACCAGTAATAATCTAGAAGTGAGTTGAAATCAGCTCTCAAGATTTGGTTCCAAATACATTTGAATTTATTGTGACCATATTCTATTAAGAAAGTTGCAATGTCTCTTTTCTTGTGCTTTTGTATTTATAGTACATTGAAACTTTAATCTAAGCCACCTTTGAAACTGCCTCAATTCAGGCAGAGGAATGAATTGGACAGGAGGAGTAAAACTCAATTTTATATTTTTATACTTTCCTTTTTACTACAAATATGTGCAATAATAATTATATGAAAATATGCTTTATAGATATATTATATTGTGATATTCCAATGTTGGCATTTGTTGCATATTTACTAACAGATTTCCTACAACTATCCTGTATGTTATGTTGAGTGTAATATTGTGTGTATTATTGATGCTCAGATTACTCCTAATGTAAATTCTTAACTTCTGCCTGTGCCACTATATTTTTCTTTTCATTTTCACATCTCATCACAAGGAGAAGGATATTATTAATGAGGGATTATTATTAAGAAGAGATTTACCAGGATGTTGGCTGGAATGGAGAGTTTGAGATAGAAGGAGAAGCTGGATAGGCTAGGACTTAATTCACTGGAGTGTAGGAGGTTGAGGGGTAACCTTATAGGGGTTTATAAAATTATGAGGGGTATAGAAAAAGTAATGGCAGGTATCTTTTCACTAAGGTGTGAGATTTCAAGATTAGGGGGCATATTTTTAAGCAGAAGGGGAAAGATTGAAAAAAGACATGAGGGGCAGTCTTATTTTTTACACAGAGTTTAGTTTGTGTGTGGATGGGTACTGTTAAAATGTTTAAAAGACATTTAGATAAGTATATGAATAAGAAACGTTTGGAGGGATATGGTGGTGCAACAAATTTAGTTTGGAATTATGGTCAGCATGGACTGGTTGGACCGAAGGGCATGTTTCTGTGCTGTGTGATTTTATAAGAGAGTGTTACATGCATCCTAAATATAATCCTAAATTACACCCTTCTTAACCGTCAATGAATTACAAAAAGTTACTATCCAAGTTCAGCAGGGAATAGGAAAGACACATGGATTGTTGGTCTTCATTTCAAAGAGAATAGAATAAAAATGTTAGGAGGTTCTGCTATAACTATACAAGGTACCAGTCAGATTGCAGCTGGAAGACTGTGAACAATTTTCAGCTTCTTATCTAATGAAATAAATATTGGCAATCCCGAGAAGGACAACAAAAATTAAGTTCTCAAATGGAGGGTGGTAAATTGAGTTGAGAGTGAATATAATCCAGATATATTGGAATTGAAGATTGGCAGGTCAAATCATAAATGAGCTATAGGTGACCATCAAAGAAAGGATAGCTTAGTTACATGCTAATCACGTTCCACAGTGGACAGTTTCGAAAACCAGAGTTCCCTGAATAACTAAGGTTGTAGGGATTATAATAATCTCAGACAGCAGCTCGTCATGAATTTCAGACTCATCAAGCTGAATTCAGAAAGTCAGTAGGAGATCTAAAAATTGTAGAAACTTAAAGTTTGTTTTGTGGGAATGTATCAGTGAGTGCCATAAAACTGATGCCCAAAATCCCACATACATATGTAAATAGTGCCACAGTCAAAGGGAAATGGGGGACAATTTTAAATTATGAATGATTTTTTTGAACTTATGTCTGAGATAAAAAGGTATTGTTCAAAATACTGCTTTGTTTTTCTACTCACATTGATTACTGGGCACGCAAAAGGGAGCTCCCCAAACCCTATTTTTTTTTAAATTCTAACTTTTGGAATAAATCCACAAAAAATCCCTGAAGGTGAAATGAAAGATAAGGCACATTCAATATTCCTCTCATACAGGTCTGCACTCAGAAAATTAAAGAAAATGGGACAGTAGAGGAAATGAAATCAAAATTATACATCTTAGGTAAATCCAGAGGTGTTAAAAATCAATGTTGAGATTTTCAACTTCCAGGAAGTTAGTGTCCACAATGATAGTTTCCTGAATAAGCTGGGCTCAGTTGTTTTTCATTCATGCAGGTAAAATGCAGCTTTGTTTGCACCAGCAACTTGGAAACAGAGATGAAGGGTCTGAGGCAGGCTGCAAACTCTGCTTGGAGTTTTGCATTTTCTCTGAAGGTCAAACAGCAACTTCTATTTCAGTGATCTGAAGGTGGTTAGCTTTACCTGCCCTATCAGAATTTCCATTGCAAGGTGACAAGGTAACTGTAAAAACCATTTACACTCATTCAAAATAATTGATGTTGATGATTTTCTTTTTCCAGAGCTGGCTGGAAGCAGATGATTCATCTCCAGATCCCTTTGTGTCAATTTTAGTTACAATATTTAGCCCATGCAGGGGTTCAGAACCTTTCAGAAATCTGATCATGTGATCAGCCACAGGCAATTTGAGTTCAGCTACTTGTCCATTTTCAAAAACAAAAACAGGTTTTAAACATGAACATATAGAAGAGAATAAAGTTTCCTTTGAGATTTCTTCACATGCTCTCTGGCCATGATGATAGTAAATCAGTACAAAAAGGAAGAGTTAACTCAGGATCAAAATGGAGATCTTCATATCAAAGCATAGGGGTGGCTGAAATACTAAATGGATATTTTAACATCAGTCCTCACTAAGAAACACAACACTTTCAATGTCACAACATTGGAAGAAACTTAATTGGATAAAAAATAGATATAGAAAGCAACTAAAAATGTTGTGTGAGATGAAAATAGAACATCAACTGTTCAGACAAGATACATCCTATACTGTGGAGCAAAGCAAAGGTGAAACACACATCATGTCTGACCACAATCATCCAGCTCTTCCCAAAGGTGGCAGTGGTGCAGAGGTCAGGAGCACTGTAAATACTTCACTCCCATTCACAAAAATATCCAAAAGGGATAGATATTTTCTCATCAACCTGTTCAGAGATGCTACTCCACACCTCTGGAGCAGGTAGGACTTGAACCCAGGTCTCCCGGTCCAGAAGCAGGGAGACTAAAAATGTTTCCATTAAATTAGTGGAGGTGCAGGACAAATATATGAAAATTCAGTCCAAAGAACATTAAGAAAACGATGACTGAACTTTTTTCTTGCAACAAACAAATCACAGTTTCCTAAAGTAAACTGCACTAACTATTCAACAAGGGAAGTTAAATTATTCAATTGAGTGAAACATGACTGGTGAGAATAGAGCATCTTATTTGAAAAGGATAAACTGAAAAAGTACAAGACAACCAACCTAGCATTAGTAGTGGCAATAATCAAAGTGAAAATTAATTAGCACTGGAGAAGTATGGGTTAATAAATGAATACTGCCAGGAACTTGATATTGGAAAATCAAGTTTGGCTAATGTGATTGTGTTCTTCAAAGTAGCAGATGTATATGTTGACATTCAAAAGGCATTTACTAGATACAAAGTTAAAAATCACACAACACCAGGTTATAGTCCAACAGGTCCAATGCTCCTCGGATGCTGCCTGAACTGCTGTGCTCTTCCAGCACCACTAATCCAGAATCTGGTTTCCAGCATCTGCAGTCATTGTTTTTACCTAGGTTTAATTGGAAGCACACTAGCTTTCGGAGCGACGCTATCACCTGCTAAAGGAGCGTCGCTCCGAAAGCTAGTGTGCTTCCAATTAAACCTGTTGGACTATAACCTAGTGTTGTGTGATTTTTAACTTTGTACACCCCAGTCCAACACCAGCATCTCCAAATCATGTGTACCAGATACTGTACCTATTGAGAAGGTTAAAGCTGATTGGCTGCAGGGATACAAATTTGGTTAAGTACAGACAGAAAGTAATGGTGAATGATAGTTTATTCGATTGATGGGAATGGGATTACACATCGAACTATCTTAAGGCCACAGCTCATTTTAAGTAGATCTTAATGACCTATGCTTGAATTTAAAGAATTTAGTTTCAAAAGATGAAGGTGAGTTTCTGCAAAAGTCAAAAACCTGAGGAAGCTAGTAATCGCTTTTAGGAGGAAATATGCACTTTGATAAAATGGACGTACAGATGGGAGATAAAATATAATGCTGAGAATGTGAACTGATTGATTTTCGTAGAAGGAGTGAGGAGGTCCTTAAATAAGTTGTAGTACATGTTGAGAAGACTGTTAAAAATGACACAGGAGCGATCCTTGATTTTATAAATAAAGGCATTAAGTTCAAGGAAGCAATGGTAAGCCATTGTAAAACATTGGTCAGGCCTCAGATGGAAGGGGAATTATAGTCAATTCTAGATGTAATATTTCTAGAAGAATGTCAAGACATTGAAGAGTGTGCAGAGGAGATTTATCAGAATGAGCAGGACTTTAGTTATGTGGGGAGGCTTGTGCCTCTTAGCTCAGAAGACTTAAAAATAAATTCAATTTAAGTGCTCAAAATCTTGAAGAGATTTCATAGAGTAAATAAGAAGATGCTGGCAGTAACTATGGAATAAGGATTTAAAGTAGTTGGCAAAGGAATGTGAGATGACATGAGATAAAATAAAACTTTATATAGTGAGGTATAATGACCTAGAAAGTATTGCCTGAAAAGGTGCAGTAGCAAAAGGAAATCATATAAATAATTGTAAAAGAAACACTATAAATGGTCATCTCAGCGTGTAAGCACTGTGAGCAGGTCATGGAAGGTGGGTGGGGGAGCGGGGAGCAAATATTGCTCCTTGCTATTTTTAGAAGTTTATTCCTACAAGCACTTCAGGTCAGGAGATTCCTGCAGTAACACTTGAAGATGTCTCCAGAAGGACCTCAATTATCCAAATATCAATTATCCGAATATCAATTATCCGAATATCAGATTATCCGAAGAAGATCTCAAGATCCCGATAGAAACATTACATCAAAGAGGTGTTTCCAACACTGATAGCATCTTTTGTAAAAAGTGATTAAAAGTGATCTCAGCTTACTGAAATGCTATTGAGAACAGACCTGGACATTGATGTAGCCCAGGCACCGTCTCCAAATGACTGAATGCCCGCCCTCTCTCTTTCCCTACAGTTTTACACAGGGGTGTACCCTAAACCCCCCTTCCCCAGATAATCTCTCCTACATTGTCCTATGCAGGGCAAAGGTGGAACCTATCAAAAAGTTGCAGTAGAAACACGCACACACGATTCCCTAAAGGCAGCAGCAGTCTTACTGCTGCTGTCCAGTCCGGCTGTCCCGCAGTGGAAGGATTTGTGGGGAGAACAGGTGTGGTGGGAGGCATGGGTGAGTGTGGAGTGCCAGAGTCGGACTGGGTGCAGGGACTGGATGGTGCGTGCGGGTGGACGGAGGAGGCAGTATTGGATGGGGTTGGGGTGCGTGCGGGGATGCAGTGTTGGACGGGGTTTGGGGGTGAGTTGAGCATGGACGGGGCCAGTGTTGGACAGGGTTGTGGGGCGGGCGGGCGAGGGCGCAGGGGCTCGTGTACGATGTGCTGCTGTTTCGGTTCCTGAATGGGGAGTGGACATAACAGAAAACTCCGAACCCCAGAGGAAAGGCTTTGAACCCATTAATCAAATAATCAATTATCTAAATGAAATAATGCCCACCTATCTCATTTGGATAATCGAGGTTCCTCTGTAAACTCTTTGCATTTAATTTTCAAAATGTTCCAGTTTGCTCAGCAGGGTTCCTTTAGAAGTTGCAAACTCTCTTAAGAAGATGTGAGTTTATTTTTGGAACTTCTGAAAGCTCAACACACACAACACAGTACGTGTTCCAGTGTTCCAGATCCATGTTTTACAACTTCTTCACACCTCCATTGGGAGGTGAAAATCTGGTGCCATTTCCAGATGATGTAACCAGTAAAATGTGGTTCAGCAGAGTTTAGTTGCAGATGGAGTTCAGTCTGGATAAACGTGAGGCATTGCATTTTGGTACAACAAACAAGGGTAGGGCTTACACAATGATTGGCAGGGCATTGGTAATGTTGTAGATCAGAGGAACGTAGGGGTGCAGGTACATAATGCTTTGAAGTTTGTGTCTCATTTAGACAGGCTGGATATACAGATGTTTGGCATGCTTGCTTTCATTGCTCAGTCCTTTGAGTACTGGAGTTGGGAAGTCATGTTGAGGTTGTACAGGACATTAGTGAGGCTTCTTTTGGAAAACTGTATCCAGTTCTGGTTGCCCAGTTAAAGGAAGGATATTATTAAGCTGGAGAGGGTTCAGATGAGATCTACCAGGATGTTGCCAGGTATGGAAGGTTTGAGTTATAAAGAAAGGTTGGATAAGCTGGGACTTTTACCATTGGACCTTAGGTGCTTGAGAGGGGACCTTTATAAAATAATGAAGGGTATGGATACTATTAGTGGTAGTTGTCTTTTCCCTATGATTGGGAATTCCAAGAGTAGGGGGCATATTTTTAAGGTGAGAGAGGAAAGATTTAAAAAATACACAAGGAACTTTTTTTTTAAATAGCGGGTGGTTCGTGTGTGGAATGAACTTCCCAAGGAAGTGGTGGATGCGGATACAATTACAATGTTTAAAAGACATTTGGATAAATGCATAAATAGGAAAGGTTTGGAGGGATATGAGCCAGGAACAGGCAGGTGGGACTAGTTTAGTTTGAGATTATGTTCAGCTTGGACGGATTGGGCTGAAGGGTTTGTTTCTGTGCTGTATGACTCTATAACTCCATGGTATGTTGCAAGTGCAATAAACATTGTTTTCTTTGCTGACAGAGTAAGATGACTGATTTCATTCAGCAAAATTTAATGAATGCTATTGTGCAAGGAAAGGACTTAAAACATATAGAATTGAGTCTCTGCCTCTGTAATCTTTGTTTTCCAAGACCAATAGTCAGTGAAAGGGCAAAGTAAGCTTTCCCCAAACAAGGTCAAAGCTTTATTATAATATTCAAATGAAACTGAGTTACATAACGAAAACATCTGAATTCTTAATCAGGTCGTCCCTCATGCTGCAGCCTCATGACCCGATAATTAATTATCTGGACAAATGGAGTCAAATATTCAATGCACAAACATTTTGAAAGTTAAAGGCCTCACTTTGATTTGTTTCAATCAAATGCCTGATCGATGAATAATTTTCCAATTTGACATCTAAACCACATTTAGGGTGTCAAATCTGGTGCCATAGAATCTATTGCACATCAAAATATGTCATATAAATAAGCATGCATGTGTAAAATTGAACTTAGATTTTTAGTAACTCTGGTGTCTATAGTATGTTTTTTGGGTCCAATGTCATGCCTGGGATTAATAAGCTTCCCAATGAGAATCTCTGTTCTGAAGTGCTTGTATGAATAAAAGGCTTTGCAAAACAGGTCAGACAACTTCTGAAAGTAGCAAGGAAATCCTTCCAATATGTCCTCACTAAACGTGCAGGCTGAGATGACTGTTTCATGTTTTGTCAATGGGATAGGAACATAGGTACATTCAGGACTGGAATAGGTCTCCAACCTGCTTCATAACTAAATTAGATCAAAGTAAGTTACTCAAATTCAAGTTGTTTTTGTTCCATAAACTATTGAGAGGATGGGGAAATTGAGAAGCTAGATTCCAGGAATGTAGGACTAGGCCCCACAGAAGAAAAAAATATTTCCATCTAGCAAGATTTACTGACCTTCAATGGCTTACTTAGAATTTTTTTTCATGAATTAATGCCTCAGAAGATTATCCTTCATTCCAGTTGCAACGTTATGTTTGCAGCTGTTGGAAAATTTGCTGTCCATTCAATAAGGAAAACATCATTGTCAATAGGAGCTAAAATGATCACTGCATTGATTTTCTTGTTTATGCTTCCTTCCAAGCAGCATCAGATTACTCTTGCCACAGAACTTAAAGCAGATGTTTGCCACTGTAAAAAGGTTGCAAACTGCTCTCTTCAAGCAGGCTAAGCAGAGAACGATATAAATAAAAGCAAATTACTGCGGATGCTGGAATCCGAAACCAAAAGAGAAAATGCTGGAGAATCTCAGCAGGTCTGGCAGCATCTGTAAGGAGAGAAAAGAGCTGACGTTTCGAGTCTAACTAGCCCTTTGTCAAAACCAGCTTTGACAAAGGGTCAGTTAGACTTGAAACGTCAGCTCTTTTCTCTTTTTACAGATGCTGCCAGAACTGCTGAGATTCTCCAGCAATTTCTCTTTTGGTTTCAGAGAACAATCTAATTCTAATAACTAAAAGAGTTCAGTGAGTGAAATACATGACGGAACTGTGACACTGAATATCTCAAAGAATAACTGCACGATGAAAATTAATGGATTTCATTCAATTAACATGTCTGTAATGTGCAAAGCCACTACATCATAATACTCATTACTTTGTCATTTTGGATCATGTAGCATACTGGATCAGAGTACCTAATAAATAGAATAGTTGAATGGAGATCAAAGTTTTCCAGTTTAGCCATCATTTTTAATTTAGAATGGAATCTGCAGGCACAGGGAAAGTTAAAAGTTATAATGATTCCCCTGCCAATACAAGAAACACAGTAAAGTAGATTACATTCTGAAGTCTCATTTTTAGAAGCTAATTCTTGAAACTGAAGTGAATGTGATTGTAATAAAAAAGATAAAGGTCTTTCTTTTGTACATCAAAAGAAGAAAGAGAGAAGGCAGATCAAGAAAGACATTCAATAATATTGACAGACCATGTAATTTTTCTTCCAATCCGCTCACCATCTTCAACAATTTCATTAAGTTTGCATTCCCTACTGTTTCTGTAATTTGCCTCCATATCACAGAAAGAAATATTCATATACATCATCCAACTCCATGAGACTGCAAGCAGTTACAGAAAAACTGAAGACTAATTGGTGAAGTAAAATTGGCTTTTTAATGCAAAATTGAACCAAAAGGATCTAATAATTTCTGGCTAATTAATTACGAATATTTCTAATTGCCATGAGTAGCATTAGTGCCACCTACCTTTCAAATCGTAGGCCCCTAATACTGTAGTCTTTACTTATGAGTTGCTCCCTGATTGGTGCAAAGTATAACGTTGGTCAAGATATGTCTTCAATATTTGAGAAACACAGTAAATCATCTCAGTAGGGCTTCTGTCCCCAAGTGACCCATTTCACATTGTCATTCTCTTGCACTGGCATCAGATTTTCTGAGCATAAGTCTAAGGCTCCGTTAGGCATACTGTCACCATCATAAAAGATAAAAAAATCTGTTCCCATTCCTTGCAACTTGCTGTAAGTTATAGGCACAGATTTGATTATAGACTAAATCATTCCAACAATTCTTGAAACTTGCTCTATTCAGTTTCACCTTCAAAGAGTCAACTGAAGCACTGTTAACTGCCACTCCAGAAGCCATTAATGCCCTTTGAGCTTCTACCAAGGTCTGTGTTGCCATAGTAACATTCTGCACTTTCCTTCTCTCCAGTGTGTTTAGAATGTCATGAGAAGCTCCATATGCTAATATTCATCTTAACAATAGCCATGGAAACCATTTCCATTGTCAGACCATATAATCTATACTCCCTAATAACAGTTCTTGAGAAGACTAGCCTTTGGTTGTGTTAAGCAAGGCAAGTTATCACTTCACTCTCAACATAAAATTGGTTTGCTCTTGCCATTTTCCATTCCCACAATAGTTTTTATTTATTTCAAATCACACCACATAACTAATTCCAAGAAACATCAGGTGTTAGTCATAGAATCAAGGATTTTTAAAAAAATTTATTCCTAGATTGTGAACATCATTGGGTAGGCCATTGTTATCCATTGCTAATTTCCCTGGTAAAGTTGTTGGTGAACAGTCTTCTTGCACCTGATGTGTAGCTACCCGTTCAATGCTGTAAGGAAGAAAGCTCCAGAGCTTTGACACAACTATAGTAAAAGTGACAATATATTTCCAAATCAAAATGGTGTGTGGCTTGGAGAGGAACTTGCAGGTATTGGTGTTCCAAACATTACTTTGTTTTTTTAAAAATAGTTTTTCCACCTCTCGATATTAGCTTTCCTTGTCTTCCTTGGTAGCATAGATCACAAGTTTGGAAGGTATTGTCTAAAGGAGACTTTGTGGGAAGGTAGTGCTTTTGTGACATTGTGACTGGGCAGTAATCCAGAGTTGCAGGTTAATGTTCTTAGGTGTTTGAATCCTGATACAGTAGGTCGTGAAATTTGAATTCAGTTAATAAATCTTGAATTCAAAGCTATTTGAGTGGTAAGCATGAATTGTCACATAAGCTTATCTGGTTCACTAATATACTCCAGGGAAGGATCCGACGTCGTCACATGGCATAGCCTATAAAGACCCAGACCTGGCGCAATGTGGCTGACTCTTAAATGGCCTCTAAAATGGCCTGGCAAGCCATTCAGTTGTATCTAACTGTAGTAAACTCTAAGGGTAGTTGCATGACTCACCAATGAGAAGAGATTTCAGCTTCACATTTCGATTTAAATCAGCTCAAGTGTAGAAAGGTTAAGTTTGTAAAGTTTTGCTCTCAACCTCACTTGATCCAAACATTTCAACCATTTTGAAACAGAGGTTCTAGTCTTTTTTTCCAGTTTTTTTGTTTGATGATACTTTAGATGCCTGATGGTCCCATGTGCAACTTAAACAGAAAATCATCTTCAAAACCATGTAATCCAACACTTCAAGAATTGATCCTATTCCAGATCCTAAGTGAGCCAAGCCAACCGTAAGAGTAGATTGCAATTCAGCTCCCATGTCAACTGAATCAACATGCAGACCAAGCTGTTAGCCAGCCCATATGTTACTCCCCCACCCTCCTCTCATTAATCTCTCCACCCTTCAGGCACTCTGCCTGTATTCCTGATGAAGGGCTTTTGCCTGAAACATCGATTTTACTGCTCCTTGGATGCTGCCATTGTTTTAACCTAGCCCATATGTTAGTTGTACGAACAAACAAAGTGGCTAGAAAACAGCCCCATGTTATCTGAAGTAATAGAGGAAATGTTGAGCTGAAAATTACCTACACTGAGTCACCTCTGATGGAATTGTAATTACTGGCTCTTAATTCCTTGCTGCATGAGTAAATCCGAAAACAGGAGCTGCAGCCAGCCGTTCAAATTACATCAATAGTTGTTTAACCCTTTACTCATTTTAAAACCATTGAGCCTGAAAGTACCTCATTAGATACAAGTGCACAAATGCTTAATGCACTTATCTCTGAAATTCCTCTCTGCATTATTTATTTTCAAAGCATTGCTTATTTATTCTCCACACCAAAAATTCACTTCTCAGGAAGTGGATTTTAAGAGAAGGGCATCATGTGCTGGTGTCATAGGTGACCCTAATTTGAACAATCAAGATGTAGATCAACTTGGATTGAGATATAAAATAGAAAAGATGAAACGACACTTGAGGGAATAGCAGCTACACTGTGTGACAGAGTATACAGAAAGAAATAAATGGAAGCATGTATGAAATATACCACCATATTTGTGGGTAACTCTAATCAACATGAAGGTTGAGAGAATCTATTGTAACAGTGAACCTGAGAAATTAGTTTATAGAATATTTTCAGATCAACTTTATGGAACTCTAGAGCCAACTATAGAGCAGACTTTTGAGTTTTAAGAAGATTTGTAGCTCAGATTGAGGTTCTGGATGCAGGTTTGCTCACTGAGCTGGAAGGTTTATTTTCAGACATTTCATCACCCTACTAGGTAACATCTTCAAGTGGCCTCTGGGAGAAGCACTGTTGCTGATTCCTGCTTTCTATTTATATGTTTTGGTTTATTTCTGTTGGTAATATCATTTCCTGTGGTGATGTCATTTCCTGTTCTTTTTCTCAGAGGTGGTAGATGGGGTCTAACTCAACAGTTGATAGAGTTCCGGTTGGAATGCCATGCTTCTAGGAATTCTCGTGCATGTCTCTGTTTAGCTTGCCCTAGATTGGATGTGTTGTCCCAGTCGAAGTGGTGTCCTTCCTTATTTGTATGTAAGAATACTAGTGAGAGAGGATAATGTTGTTTTGTGGCTAGTTGATGTTCATGTATCCTGGTGGCTAGTTTTCTGTCTGTTTGTCCAATGTAGTGTTTGTTATAGTCCTTGTTCGGTATTTTGTAAATGACATTAGTTTTGCTCATTGTCTGCATAGGGTCTTTCAAGTTCATTAGCTGCTGTTTTAGTGTCTTGGTGGGTTTGTGGGCCACCATGATGCCAAGGGGTCCGAGTAGTCTGACAATCATTTCCGAGATGTCTTTGATGTAGGGGAGAGTGACTAGGGTTTCTAGATGTGTTTTTTGTCCTAATTATGCTGTGCTAATCCGATCCAACAGATAAAATAAGTATAATTGCATTTTAAAGCAGCCTTTAGGCAAACAATAATTGCACATGATAAAATGTTACGTTCAGTTTGAAAACGTAAGTGCAAATCCGTGCCCAATGTTTCAAACCTAAATAATGGTAACTATGAAGGCATAAAGGGAGAGATGGCTCACCACTCCCTGGGTGAAGAAACTTCTCCTTATCTTATTCCTAAACAGCCCAGTCCATTTCCTTAAATTGTGTTCCCTGTCCTGGACTCTCCCCATCATCAGGAACATCCTTCCTACATTTACCATGTCTAATCAAGTTAGAATATTTGAGGTTTCTATGAGATCCACCCCCATTCTTTTAAACGCTATTTAATATAGTCCCAACTAACCCATGCACACCATCTAGTGGATATCCAGAATTCACCCAGAATCTGTTGTGCTGCGCCATCCTTAAAAGTCAAGAGTGCACCTGGACAAGCATTGCCAGTTCAGAGCTACCTTACATGGTTGCTGACATTTGCCCTGGATATGGCAGGTGGGGGGAATTTAGTGCCCTACATTGTGGGCAGGGTCCTGGAAGTCCTCTGGATGGGTGGTGCCAATATAGGACTTCCTCATCTCCCCAGGACCATCATGCCAGCCTGCCCTGGGATGGTTATCCAGGGTAAAATACCCTCAGCTGTCTGGAGGAATGCACAACAATGAAGGAAACACTCTTCACTCCAGCAAGATAAGTTCCACCATTTCCTTTCTGAATCCTCACACTCAATCCACTTCTGCCTCTACACCTACCTCCCACCAAGGTTCATACTCTATCACTCTCACTAATGCCTGGTACGTCTTCCCTCACTTGCTCTCATCCACCCCAACCCTCCAACACCATTAATCCTACACGTCCTCTGCACTGCGTACTCACTTGCTTGGGACACCTCCCAATATGCACCAAAATTAAAGCTGTGCCACCCACTTTTGTTTTCCAAAATAATTGCCTCTGTCTCATTCAATGAGGAAAATAGGCTACGATAGGAGAGAAAGACTCAAAATAAATGGCATAATGCTCATATTGGCCTTAAGAAGAAGAAGTATGATATAGTTCTTTGGGCTAAAGGGATCAAAATATTTGGGAAGAAAATAGGAAAAGGGAATTGAGTTGGAAGATTAAAAATGACCATTGTTAATGACATAGCAGGTTTGAGGGGCTGAATGGTCTACTTCTGCTGTATGTTCTTTGTTTCTATTCTGCTCTTCACCATTTATGAGGAATGGATTCTGACACCGACTGCTTCTGTAATGCCCCAGTCTGGCATCAGACACCAGCTCAGTAATAGGTCTGTTTCCAAACTAGGTTGGTCCGAATATGGTTCAGAGTCCATGTGTAATAAGATGGTTCCATAGGCAGGTACTGAGGAAGGAGATGTGGCTGTGGTAGCGAGTCTTCTTGAGGACGTGGCTGAAGAGCTTCAGGGCAGAGGAGAGGACCTGGGGAGTAGAGTGAGAGAGGAACTCACTGAAATCTTTGTAGAGAGAGGAGGAGAACTTCTTCAAGGTAGGCATCCTTGGTTAAAATCAACTAGGTAAAAACAATGACTGCAGATGCTGGAAACCAGATTCTGGATTAGAGGTTCTGGAAAAGCACAGCAGTTCAGGCAGCATCCAAGGAGCAATAAAATCGACCTTTTTTGGTAAAAGCCCTTCATCAGGAATCCAGGCATCCTTGGTTCCAAACTGGGTTGGTCTGAATATAGTCCAGAGTCCATGTAGAATCAGACGGTTCCTTATGGCTTTCCTGATGAAGGGCTCCAGCCCGAAACAGTGGTTTTCCTGCTCCTTGGATGCTGCCTGACCTGCTGTGCTTTCCCAGCAACACACTCTCAACACTAGCTCAGTAATAACCTATTGACGAACACATAGCTTGATTTCTACCAGGCCCAGTCAGCTCCTAATCTCATTGCAGCCTTGGTCAAAGCTAGACAAAAGGCCTGAACACAAAGATGAGATGCAAGTGACTACCCTTGATATTAAGTTTTTGATTCACTAAGTATGTCATCAAAGCCCTAGAGAACTGGAGCCGAAGTAAATTGGGGGGAATGTTGCACACCAGGCATTTCTAGCACAAAGAAAGATCATAGAATTCCTACAGTGTGGAAACAGGCCATTAGGCCCATCAAGCTCACACTGACCCTCTGGAAAGCATCTCACCACCACCTCCTCCCAGCCCCCACCCCATCCCTGTAATCCTGCATTTCCCATGCCTAATCCACCTAGTTTGTATGTCTCCAAACACTGTGGGCAATTTAGCATGGCCAATCCAGCTAACTTGCACATTTTTGGACTGTGGGAGGAAACTGGAGCACCTGGGGTGAACCAAGCAGAGACGGGAAGAGTGCGCAAACTCCACATGCACCGTTGCCCAAGCCTTTGAGGCAGCAATGCTAACCACTGAGCCACTGTGCCATCCACTGTGAGATGGCTGTGGTTTAACCTCAGTCCCAGTAGAATGTTCCAGGCCCAACCATATTTATCTGCTTCATCATTGATCTTACAACCATACCATCATAAGGTCAAAAGTAGAAAACCTCACTAGTGATTGCACAGTGTGCAACATCAATAACAACTCCTCGGATACTGAAGCATTGTGTCTATCAACAACACAACTTGTACAAAATCCATACTAGAAATGAAAAGTGACAAGTAGCATCCACATCACAAAAATGCAGGAACTGATATTTTTCAACAAGTTAGACTTAAACCATTGCCACTTCAATAGCATAGCCATCAATGAATCTCCACTATTATGCTGGTGATTACCATTGACCATAAACTATACAAATACTGAGTAATTCTCCCCAAAACCCTTCCATCTGCAAATGAGGAGTGTGATGGACTACTCTCCACTTGCCAAATGGATGCAGCTCCAACAACAATCAAGAAGTTCAACACCATCAAGAACAAAACATTTCTCTTAGTTGACCTCATCCACCTCTTCAGGGTGGCAGCAGTGAATACCAGATACTAAATGCCTTGTAGCAACAGGCTGTTTTGACAGGTCTTTACAAACTTGTGACCTCGACCATCTTAAAGGGCAAGGGTAGCAGGTGCATGGGAACATCACCACCTGACAGTTTCCCTCTGAGTCACACACCATCCTGTATCACTGCTGCTCCTTCAAGATCCCTCATTCAACATCGTGAATCACCAACCCGAACAGCATTTGGAATAACCTAACTCTGCATGGACAGCAGCAATTCAAGAAAGTAGCTCACTGCCACCTTCTGGAAGTCAATTAGAGAGAGGCAATAAATGTTAGCGTGGCCAACAATGCCCATATCCCACAAACTGAAAATAAACAATAGAGCAAACTACTGATGTGCTGAAACAATGATTCCACTGCTCTGTAGAAACTGTTCAAGCAGGCATCAGAATCCATCATTGTCTGCTCCTCACCATCATGAAGGATGTTTGTATAGTGTACAGTGAACCATGAGGAAACTTGATACACACGCTGCTAATTGCTAAACTATAGACTGTCAGGAGCAAGAACATGAATATGAAGACGAGGAGAAGGAGGACACAGCCTAGCCCGTGACAGTCTCATTTGAGTGCAATGGTAACATCAGTACCCCATTCACTAACAGTCCAACACTTCAGCTTCCCTCTGTCCTGGACTATCATTTTTTCTCTCAGAAACACACCATGCGTCCTTCCACCCCTACTGATCTTCTGGTGTCGTAGCTGTTTCTAGACAGTCAGCTAGCCCAGTCTACTATTGTTCTTACAAGGATGGTGTGAGTATGAATCAAATGAATGGTGCTGTACGTTCAGCAGCATTGATGTCTTGCAGTTCCTCCACTGCTCTCAAGATTGAAAAGAGAAAGGCAGCAGAATTGTGGGGTGAGTTGCAAATAATAGTTTTATGCTTACAAAGTCTGCAGCTGGCAAATCAGATGAGATTGTGGGAAAAGGGCAAAGTGGAATGTTAGAAGTAGAATCTGATATGAGGACAGAGTCAGCTTTGATGGCTTTAACCTTACAGTGGCCATGATGCCAGCCCTGGGTGGCCCAGTAACAGTGACCAGCATCTCCTCCATCAGGGTCAGAATGGGCAACTGTGCCTATCATGTTCTAGTGAGCTCTTGCTGTCCTCATTTGAACAGCACTGTGCCTTGTAATTAAGCAAGTGTCATCTGCTTTAATGCTATGGCAGACATGGTTGAATGGCAATGTGCATACTATATGTTTGACGCTTGTAGAAATGCTGACTGTTTGTGATGATGTGCTAAAACTAACGCATGCTAAGTGTGATCCCTGATTTATGGAGATTGTTAGTATATGGGTCATCGGGATGATTTTGTATTGGCTGAAGTTTTGGTGCAGCTGATCAGATATGACATTTGAGGATTTATTCGCTGATTTCAGCATTTATATGGTGTCACTTAACTTCTTTAGTGACTCAGTGGTCAGCACTGCTGCCTCACAGCGTCCATGATCCAAATTCAATTCCACACTCAGGCAACTGTTTGTGTGGAGTTTGCACATTCTCCCAATGTCTGTGTGGGTTTCGTCCAGGTGTTCCCTTTTTCTTCCACAGTCCAAAGATGTGTAACTTAGATGGTTTGGCCATGCTAAATTGAACATAATGTTCAGGGATGTGCAGGCTGGTTGGATTAACTGTGGGAAACATAACATTACAAGGACAGGATTGGAGCATGAGTCTGGGTAGGATGCTGTTTGGAACATCGGTGTGGGCTTGATGGGCCAACCGTCTGCTTCCACACTGTAGGAATTCTGTGATTCTATGTGCTGCTGTGTCTCCAAGTCCTCAAGTCTGCCATTTCGCTGCTGAGCGTACCACTCTGCCTTAATTCTGTTGCAATCCTTCTCAATACTTAATATATTTCTGAGTTTTTTGTGATGTCCAGTTTGAAGTTATGTCCTGCTTGCAAGTCCAAATCATTAATATATAAAGTATGCAATAGTTTGAACAGTTACACATAGGGAACACTGAAATCCATTTCCTCAAGACTGAAAAAAAACTGTTCATCATTGCTGTTTTCTATCCCTTAACTAATTTTGTATCCACACAGCCATTGCCCTCATCCCATGGGCTTCAATTTCACGAACAAAATCTATTAAACGGACCTTTATCAAACATTGCATCAAGTGTATTATCCCTATCTGTGTTTTCCACTGCTTCAAGAACTCAATCAAGTTAGTCAAATATGATTTGCCATTAACAAATCCCTATTGGTTTTCATTGATTTAATAATATGCTTCCAAGTGTCTCTAGAAGTTTCCCCAGGCTCTGATGTTAGGTTGATTGGCCTGTACTTGCCACCATTATCTCTTCCCTTTATGAACATAGTTGTAATTTTGGCTACCATCCAACACAACTCCCATGTCTAAGGATGATTTGGACAATTCTGGCCAGGGATTTATTTATTTTCACTCTTAACCCCCTTAGCAATCTGGGATGCACCTCATGCACGCACGATCACTTTTCTATGTATGCTAAATATATGAATGAAGAATTCTAGCTCCGCAAAATGGAACACCAACTTACACATTATGAGTTGTTGTAGCAATGGCAGTCGTCATGTGCATCATCTTCTTTATATTTAAATTTGAAATGAAACCATTATATCCATCCTAGGGGGAAAGAGGTTAATATTTATTCAAATGTCTATGGACAACAGTACCCAGTAGAATTTCTATTATCAAAAGAATATGTCAATCCAAGTGAAGAAATACTGGCACAGCCAAAGATGATACCTTGCCTCGGGATGATGGGACCTGAAAGGACACAAGTATTCCCAAGATCTGAAGGTAAACAAGGAAAGTCTCCATTCAAGGATCATGTGCCAAGGATTTTAGAGTTGAATTTCAAATGGTCAGGACTGCACTGTCCTATCTTGAAAATGGTTCGGAGCTAATTACAGGTATCAACTCTGATCGTCCATGTCTATCAAGGAAAAGAATGCAACTGAGAAGGGAAGGACAGAAACGGTGGCACAGTGGTTAGCACTGCTGCCTCACAGTGCCAGAGACCCGGGTTCAATTCCCACCTCAGGCGACTGACTGTGTGGAGTTTGCACGTTCTCCCCGTGTCTGCGTGGGTTTCCTCCGGGTGCTCCAGTTTCCTCCCACCATTCAAAGATGTTCAGGGTCAAGTGAATTGGCCATACTAAATTGCCCGTAGTGTTAGGTAAGGGGTAAATGTAGGGGTATGGGTGGGTTTCGCTTCGGCAGGTCGGTGTGGACTTGTTGGGCCGAAGGGCCTGTTTCCACACTGTAATCTAATCTAAATCTAAAGAAACATACCTCTGACTTGATCTATTTATTTGATTTGCTGGGAGTTTCTGTCCTGGCAGAGGCAGGGAGGAATAAAATCTCAGTAGAAGTGAGAAACAGTGAGTCAGTTTGGGTATTGGCAATCAAATCTTGCAACATAAATTGCCACAACTCTGCTCATTTTGTATGTAATCACATTGTGGAATTTCTCTATTCATATCCTGCTAACATGCTGAAGTACATCAAGGACAAGGAATATCTAATATAATCTGATTTGTTCAAAGTACTTATTTGGGAAATAATGAAATGTAACTGCCAATTCCATGTTCCGTACTCCATGAAAGGATTGTCAATTTCAAATGACTTTCCACATGAATAAAAGGAGGAGACTCTTCCCCTCAATCTGAACCTAACTCCATTTCTGCAACTTTATCTCAAAGGACTTCATATAACAAAACCAATTTCAATCTTGAAAGTTCCAACTGTTCAAGTATCTGTGATCTTTTGCAGAGAGTGATTCAGACACCTACTACTCTTTGAGTGAAAAGCAACCTACTTCCAATTTTAAAGCTATGTCTCTTTGTTCTGAGAGGAACTATGATAGATTTGGAGAAACTATCAAAACATATTAACATTTTAAGCAACTCAATCAGATTGCTAATCAATCTACATTCTTAAGGGACTATAAACCAAGGTGCTGCAAAATTTAACCTCCTAAGCATTCTGGTGAATCCGCATTACATTCTTTCAACATCAATATATTCCTCATAAGGCTTCAAGCTAGAACTAAAACACAACTTCAGATGACGTCTTACTAACTGCAATAAGCATTCCATAAGATCTGGTTTGGAAATTTCCTGTCACAAGCAAGAGAGTTTCCTGAAGAAACATTTATGGTCTACTTTAGTCATAAATGTGCCAGATCTTACGTCAACAAGCTGGCTGGGAGACTGTCAGTGGGCTTTCTAATGGAATTTTAAATGTTAACTGGGATGTCCATCCAACTTGGAGCCAGTATCTTTAATGCATGTCGGTTCCCAAGATGGAGGGTCACTGCTGGAAAAGGTAGATGTTGTTGGAAATTGGGGTCCTCCTTAAAACCGAATCCCTTTCAGTATTTCATATTTCATATTTTCTGTGTAACCTGAGTAACTAGCTTTCTACAAGTATATTAAAAAAATCTCTACATATGAAAACAAAGGGTAGGTCATAAGATTCATCGAAATTATAACCAATGTCAATGATTTATTGTTTACCATGCTACACTATTATCGTTGTTTTTATTGGAAATTAGATTTATTTTCATTAAGAATGACAAACTAATCCTCAGATTTAGGTGGGCAATAGTTATCTTGGCATTATGAGTAACTACCCCATGGTCATTATCCAAAAGTGATTAGACAGGAGATTGACACAGCATAGATGACCAACACTCAAAATAATGTATATCAAAAGGAGTAGATGGGACAAGAGAGACAGAGAGAGATGGAATCAGGGAGAACAAACCACCACCTTCTTGGAAGAAGACCAGGAGTTCTCCAACAATAGTCAAAGTAAAGCAAACATTTTGTTACCAAATACTATCACCAACCATTGCACAGCATCAGGAACAAACAATCCACCATTCTAAAAATTACTACCCACACTTCTCCATTTTACACAACTGCTTCAGGATTAATAAAGCATTCTCATCTATCATGGGTCATACATTTCCTTTCTTTGGCTAATTAAATAGTACATTATATCTAAACTGAAAATTGTATGCAAATGGCTAATTGCCTGTATTAGACAACTATGATCACCAACACCACCTCCCACCCTAAAAATTAATAAAACTAATGTGATTTTTGCCTCCATCAGGGTGTCTTTATCCAATACAGAAATGCTTACATAATCTCTCATAGCATATGAAACTAGAACCTGCCTAACGTGATATTAACAGATCCAGGAAACATTTATTAAGGTTGACTAATATATATGTAAACATCACATTCACAACACATCCATGTCTGGGCTAACATTAAACTGTTCAGTTAGAAAGGATATCATGCATCCATCATTGTGTAATACTTCAGGTGACCAAGTTAAGATGGAATATGAGACCCTCAAGTCTCTGTGATAATATCATAAACATGTCTATTAAGGTTATGCTGACATTCTTACTGTTATGTGAGATGTACAAGCAGGTTGGGTTTGATGAGGAACCTGGGGTTGAGTGTTGCAGGGACAGTGGAGCAGGAGTTCAGAAAAGACAACAGGAGGATCTAGGTTGAGTCTCTCAGTCATGAGTTCCTTGCACAAGCTGGTGTCAATCTAGGGACCCCCAGCCCCACATCAAATTTACAGCCTGTCTGTGCTGGCTGGTTCACCAGGGATAGGCAGCTGGTAATTGACTACTTAAGGCAGCGGGGCAACGAGGTCTATCATGGGCAAAATTTCCATCCCCACCCCAACAATTTCTGAAGTGGCAGGAAATAGATAGGATATTTCCTAATGCCAACCCACTGAAGCATCAGAGGCTGAGAGGTGATCTTATAGAGGTTTATAAAATCATGAGAGACATGGATAGGTTAAGTGGATAAGTATTTTCCCTGGGATGGGTGAGTCCAGAATTCGAGGACATAAGTTTAGAGTGAGAGGGAAAATATTTGAAAGGGACCTAAGGGGCAATTTTTTCACACAGAGGATGGTGCGTGTATAGAATGAACTACCAGAGGAAGTGGTGGAGCTTGCTACAACTACAACATTTAAAAAGCATCTGGATGGGTATATGAATAGGAAGAGTTCACAGGGATATGGGCTAAGTGCTGGCAAATGGGACTAGATTAGTTTAGGATATCTGGTCAGCATGGATGAGTTGAACCAAAGGATCTGTTTCCGTGCTGTACATCTCTATGACTCGATGACTAATTGCCTGCCATCTTCAACATTTGTTCTGCCATTTTATGCAGGGAAAATTTCACACATTATATTGGATACTATGAATTTGGAAGGAAGGAAGGAACTAAGGAAGGAAAAGTCTTAAACCTCAATGGGGAGATGGTGGTATATTCATAATATCAATGGACTAATAATCCAGAACTTCAGGTTAATGCTCTCGGGACATGGGTTTCAATATTCCCATGGTAGATGATAAAATTTGAATTCAACCTGGAATTCTAAGCTAATGACGACCATGTAACCAAAGTTGTTTGTGGTAAAAATCCATCCAATTCACTAGTGATCTGTGGAAATCTATCACCCTTACATGGTGTAGCCCACATGTGACTTTAGATCCACAGAAATTGATTCTTGCCCTCCAGCTATTAAATGTGGGCAAAAACACTGGTCTAGCCAGCAACAGCCATATCCCATGAATGAATATAAAATCAGTATCTTGTATAGACTTTGAACTTGCTCAGGAAATAAGTTATCAAATTCAGAGACATCTACTTAGAGTTATAGAGTCATTAATGGAATGGAAGGAAGCTATTTGGGCCATTAAGTACATACTCTCCATGCAACAATCCAGTGAGTTCCATTGCCAAGTTCTGTCCCCATACTTGCCTACATCTGAGGAAGTACAACCTTTTCAATTGAATATAGGAAAACTGTACTCAATTCAATGCGCATCAAAAATATTTGATCACAGCAATAAAAGATAAAATTAGGTAATAAAGCATGAAGCACTCTCTTCTAGGGAGCCAAGAAAATGGCTTGTGATAATTGGTCATTTCAAACAAGTGAGCAGAGTGAATGATGTACCTTCCTCTTGAGAATGTTAAATAATCATGCTCATCTCTTATTTTTATAGATTTGAATATTTTACTAGTGGTGTGTTATGGAGAACAAGGTCACAATTACTTACAATATATCTGGTGAATTGTATGAGGAAGTCAATGTACTATCACCAAGTTTGGTGATGACAAAAATAGGTGGAAGGAATATGGGAACAGAGTTGGCCATTCATCCCATCAAGCCTATTCCACCATTCAATGAAATCATGGTTAATCTGTGGCCAAACTCCACATACCTACCTTTGACCCAAATCCCTTAACATCTTTGATTAACAAAAATGTCTGTATCTTAGATTTAAAATGAACAACTAAACCAGCATCCACTGACATTTATGGAAGGAGTTGCAAGTATCTACCATCCTTTATATGTATAAATATTTCCTACATCTCTCCAGAAACAGTCTGGTCTGTCTAGTCTAGAATCCCTAGCCAGTGGAAATAGCTTATTTTTATTGAGCCCGTTTTTTTCTTGTTAATCTTGAAGACGTTGGTCAAATTGTCACTTAACTGTATAAATTCCAGAGAAAGCAGACTGAATTATGTAATCTCTCTTTATAAATTAACCCCTGATATCCAGGTATCATTCTTGTAAACCTACATTGTACTTCCTCCAAAGCTAATATATCCTTTATAATGTAAACCATGAGGATGACTCAAAGGGTCTGCAAAAGGTTAAATGAGTGGATGATGGAATATGATGTGGGGAAATGTGAGGTGATGCACTTTTGCATGAAGCATGGAACAGCTGAGCTGGAGAGAGACTACAGAAAACTGCAGCACAGAGAGGCATGCAAGTCCTTTCTCATAAATCAGAAAACAATTGGCATTAATGTTCAGGGGATAATTAGAAAGGCAAAAGAATTGGGACAATAATTTCAAAAGAGTATAAAAATAGGGAGGACTTGCTATAACCATACAAGGTACTAACTAGATCACAGCTTGAGTACTGTGAAGAGTTTTCGTCCCCGTATCTAAGGAAGGATACATTGGCATTTGAAGCAGTTCAGAGAAGATTCATGAAGTTGGTCCTGGTTATGGAGGGATTTTCTCATAACGAGAGGTTTGCAAGATTGGGCTTGTACTCTCTGGAGTTTAGCAGAATGAGAAGAGACTTTATTGAAACATGTAAGATTCTTAGGGGACTTGACAGGGTAGATGTGCTGATGTTTCCCCTAATGGGAGATTCTAAGTCCAAAGATCATAATCTCAGAGTGAGAGTTTGTCTATTTAAGGGAAAGATGAGAGGAATTTCTTCTGTCAAAGAACAATGAATCTGTGGAATTCTTTACTGCAGACGTGGATTGGAATACTAAATATATTCAAGGCTGAGACAGACAGATTTTTAATCAGTAAGGGAATCAAGCATGATGGTCATAAGGCAGGGAAGTGGAATTGATGATTATGAGGTCAGCTATGTCCTTATTGAATAGCAGAGCTAACTCAATGGGCTAAATGGCCTCTTCTGCTCCTATACTTCATGGTCTTTTGGTTAAGTCAGACTCATGTGTCATAATCATTTCTCATTGGGAATTCACTAGTTTGGAGATTTAGCTGTTTTTATGATCGACACTTGGTGGGGATATTAAATAAACGTTTAAAAGACTAATTTTTTTCCAAAACTGAGGGAAAAGAATAGGAAGTGAGACTAATTAGATAAATCTTTAAAATAACCAACATTGGTACAATGGGCTAATGGCTTCATTAAACCTGAAATGTTTCTATGATTCTGCTCAATTAGAAAACCTAGCCATTTCCAAAAAATTCGCCACAGCATATAAATTAGGTATTATATTCCCGTATTTGGCCAAATTCACATTCTAACATTGCTACGGTGTTGGCTACAAGAGAGGTCCAGAGCACAAGGATCACTCTTGCCTGTAATTTAGAACAACCTTTAGCTTCATAGCAGCAGCAGGACAAAGCTAGACAGTAACCACAGCCAAACAATTCAAAACAACGAGACATAGTGAGAAGCATATATTATGAAACTATCAAAAATGGCTGGCAGATACAGCACAGTAATTAAATCAATGCTTCTAATTTTACCAGAACTCCTTGATTCAATTAAAGTTTCGTGGCCTGCCGTCAGCTAGCTGTTACTTTCCATTTAATTATTGCATTACTGCTCTGTAGCACTCAGTATGCAGCTTCTTATCTTTTGTAATTTCTTGAATATGTTCTAGCTAGCATTACAATTAGAAAAATCATCAGTAACAGGCCCAACATATGATAGATTGTATTTTTAAGGAATCAGCTAGATTTCATTTTGATGTTGCAGAAGGACTGTCAAAACTAAACACAGCTCAAACTGGGTGAAGAGGAAAGGATAAGAATGTAAAGTAGTTGAGAATTAGGGAGAGAATAAGCGAAGTATGTGGGTATGGCAGAAAGGAGGAGAGAGAGGTGGGGAAGGCTTATAAAGTGCTCTGAAAAATAATGAAAGGTGCTCGATAAGTACAAGTCTATTTTTTTCTGGAGTGAATATGTGGATGGCCAGTGGTGAATTGGGGAAGGTTTAAAGACAATAGGGACAAAAGAACTATACATAGGAGAAGTCCATTCAGCCCATCTCACCTACTGCACTACTGAACTGGGTCAGGGCAGATCCTTCTCATTACAGTAGGGTGGCATGGTGGCTCGGTGGTAAGCACTGCTGCTTCACAGCACCAGGCAGCTGGGTTCGACTCCAGCCTCAGGCGACTGTGGAGTTTGCACGTGGGTTTATTCTGGGTGCTCTGCTTTCCTCCCACCATCCTGCAGATATCCTGCTGAACCCTGTAAAGGTTGTGTATGCTCTGATGAGACAGGCAATGGAAGGAAAGAGCTTTTAGGAGAAAGGGAAGGAAACTGAGCAGCGTAGGGTGATAAGTTGAAGCAAGAGAGTGGCGAAGCAGAGGAGGAAATGAACAATTAAGGAAGATTAGGGAAGACGAAGCTGAAGAAGGGGATAAGAAGTTAACAGGAAGGTGGATAGGAAAATGGAAAACAAATTCTAGAAGGAAACATTTCTGAGCAAGGGCCAATTGATCAGATTTTCACATGAGAAAGAAAGGATGTGTTACCCTCTAACCAGCGATGGAAATTCTTCACTGGGAAAAATTTCATTGGCCATTTTTCTTGTTTGAAATATGACAGCGAGATTTACGAATTGAGACATGGGTAGGTGGACAGGAACTGAGGAACACTATCAGAATTGAAGAATATGAAATCAGCAGCTGTTTTGCAAATGAACAAGTTCAGATGATAATTAGTTACCTCAGGTTATTTAGCTATTAGACCCTTAGTTACTTTTACCTGAGGTCTTTGATATACACACACACACACACACATACACACTTTAATGATCAGTATCCATCTTTTAAAGACATCAATAACAAAGTCCAAGAATGTGTAATTTGTTTGTGTTTCAGCTGCTGATCTGGAAGATTAGTCTAACGAACCTGGGAAGGGAAAATAAATTCTGATAGTGACATCCAAATCCAGGTTACAAGGAAGATCCCTAACAATCTCAGCAATATCTAGGGGTTTAATAGGACCAAGGTGATACTAATAGGGGGCAATGTGTTTGTATCTCTATCTTTGCTCCCTACCTCTCCCTCACCTTTAAAACTTTGTGTTCTCCTTATTGGTCTTTGTACATAAATTAATAATTGTACATCAATTATTCAACATGATTTATTGGTGATGGTTAGCAGATGAAAAAATACCACGGATGATGGAGAAAAAGCATGCAGTTGTATGTAACAGTATTTCTGAATATAAGAAGAAAATAGACAGCTATGTGAAGGGCTCTTGATGTGCAATGGTAATGTCCCTGCTTTTGGACCAAGAGGCCCAGATTCAAGTCCCATCTCCTCAAGAGGTCTGTAATAATATCACAAAACAGTTTGATTAGAAAATGACTATGAAATAAAGTTCCTTTATGAGAAAAAAAATAGTCAGTTGTTTCCCTATCATTCCCCCACCTTTGGTGTTATTGCATTGCCCTTAATAGGCTCTCCATGTAAAATGAACAATTGGGAACACAAGCGAGTTAAAGACAGTAGTTGATGGATGAAAATTGCCATTGGTGGTGGGAAAAACTAGTCTTTGTGTGTCATAGCCCTTCTAGATATAAAAAAAATTATAAAAAGAGAATAGACTGTTAACAAATTATCAGCCACACACTTTGGGCACTCTTGTGATGTATGACTTTGTGTCTGCCTCTGATCCAGGAGGCCTGAGTTCACATCCCACTTCCTCCAGAGGTGTATAATAACAACTCTGAACAGATTGATCAAGAGAATAACAAGTTGCTCATCACAGCAGTTAGAATGCATTATTTCCCCTTGAACTCCATTTTAATTTAATCCCCTGTCTTCCTACCCTCCCCTATTTTTGTCATCACAGCACTGCTCCTGGTGGGTAATTTGTCCATTAATCTGTGACATGGGTGATTTATTGGAGGTTTATAGGCAATAAAAGGTGTTTTTTTGTGGGGGGGAGGGTGAGTTGTAATTGAGATATCACTGGCTTAGTAATTCTGATTCCAGGCTAATGTTCTGGGGACATGGATTTGAATCTCATCCAAGCAGATAACAAGAATGATTTGATGAAAATCTGGTACTAAAAGCCTAATGGTGAGCAGAGAACTATTATTGCAAAAAACCATTGGGCTCCCTTCCATTTCAGGAAGGAAATCCAATGTCTGGTCTGACCTACACACAAATCTATATCCAGAGCAGTATGGTTGACTACTATCTGGGCAATTGGGGATGGGCAATAAATACTGGCCTGCCCAGCAATATCCACTTACCATTTTTTTAAAAAAAATGTTGATTAAATATACGCTCGTTGTGTCATGTTGAATTCATAATATGGCCTAATATTTGTAAATTAACTCTGTATGCAAGTATAGCAATAACTTAGGTTGAAAACTATCACTGTTTTCTGCTACTTAATTTTAATAACAAAGATAAAATGTGGCCAAACACTTGCCTGAGGGATTTTCCAGGGACCCTAACTTCTTTTTCTACTGGGTTTTTACTGGTTGTCGATGTGGTCAAGGAGGGCAATATGATTCTAAAGAACATAGTACAAAATGGCCTCAAAGTTTCCTTCGTCTGGAGAAAATGAAGAAACCAGGCTATTCCGAGTTCATGCCATCTTGTGGCTAAATGCACCACCAGAAACTAGTAGTTATGACACCACTTGCATTATAATGTAGTGTATAATATAATTTACTCAAATTTATACACCACTTATTTTAATGGAGAAAAACATGCCAAGGGTTAAGAAAAATGAACATCAAACCAAAGAGATGTCCGGAGGGATAGCCACAAACAAGAGGTTTATAAAATCATGAGGGACATGGATAGGGTGAATAGTCAAGGTCTTTTCCCCAGGGTGAGGGAGTCCAAAACTAGAGAGCATAGGTTTAAGGTGAAAGGGGAAGGATTTAATAGGGACCTAAGGGGTAAATTTTTCAATGAGCTGCCAAAGGAAGTGTTGGAGGCTGGTACAATTACAACATTTAAAAGGCATTTTGATGGGTATATGAATAGGGATATGGGCCACGTGTTGGCAAATGGAACTAAATCAATTTAGTATATCTAATTGACATGGATGAGTTGGACCAAATGTTTCCATCCTGTACAGCTCTGTGACAATGACTCTATGACCTTCAAAATAAGCAGCTTTTAAAGTGCATGTTAAAGGAGAAAGGTCAAGTGGAGAGATAGATGGCTGTACAGAGAAATTTCCAGAGGACAGGCCTAACTGTCTGAAGGCATATCGCAATAATAGGGCAAATGTGAGGATGGGTGTGGTGGTGGTGGTGGGGAATGGTGGAGGGCGATATCTTCAAGAGCCCTGAGTCAGAGGCACAGCGAATTTAGTGGGGTTATTATGGCATATATTAAAGAGCTAGGGAAGGACAAGAAAAACGAATGATTTTAAAACGATAAATGAAGAGATTTAAATTTGAGACACTGCTCAATTGACAAGGGGAGCTGGTGATTGGTGGAACTCTGTGTGTGTGAATTAGATTCAGGCAACAGAGTTCTGATGGTGAAGCCAGTAAGGGATTCCCAACCCCTTCTCAATCATTTTCATGTTGGACAATTTTGGATATCAAAACTGATCATGAGTATCAACTTCTAAATTCATCATAGTTGTTTTGAAAGACTTCAAAAAGATTAGCTGGCTCGACATCTGGTTTGTCATACAGAGTGATGCCAACAGTGCAGGTTCAATTCCCACAATGGCTGACTTTACCATGAAGGATTCTTCTTCTCATTGTCTCCCCTCGCCTGAGATGTGTTGATCCTCAGGTTAAACCCCCTCCAATTATCTCTGCCTATCTAATGGCAGAACAGTTCAATAGTCTGCTGTTTTACAAGCAAAGACACAAAGAGGAACGGTGTATTGGATTATGTCAATGGCACTGTGTTGTATGAGAATGGGAGGCAGTGCAGTTAGCATTTGAAGACTCAAGTCAAAAAATTATGAAGGCAAGGATGATAGTTACAGCTGATGGGCAAAGGTAGGGAACATTACAAAGGCGGAAGCAATTAGTCTTTGTGACGGAGAAAATAGAGACCAGGTGTTCAAAGTTGAATTGCCGACTGATTCAGCCAAAAAGATTGGCCAGGGAAAGGAGTAAAGTCAATATTGAGTGTTTATGACAGGAGCTGAAGAAACAAGTTATTGACATTTCTATTGCTTAACTGTTGGTAAAGATTTTAACAACATGGGAACACTTGAGTTGAGGGACATGCCAGAGAGGTTGAGAATGTTATCACTAGTATACATGTGGAAATTGATCCAATTGTCGAGAATAAAATGTTCACAAGACATGAAATGAAAGTCTATTTGATGGATATGTGTAAAGCTCTCGGCACTGACAAGTGTTTGATATAACATTGTTTATTCTGGCTTCTGTTCATTACCATCTATAGTAATGCAAACAAAGAGGTTACTATGGGAAGGTTTAATTTGCTTAAACCACTTCCAAATGTAGCTTCCTTTCTTTTATAAATGAGGTGCATGCCCCTAGAACCTGACATGTTGCTATATAGTCCCTGACAGCATCCAATGTTTCTATGTATTCTCAAGTAGGGAATAAATCATATCTACTTGAGGAGAAATGCCCTTCTGCTGAACCATCACCTCAGAGTCACGACAGTTCTGACTATACCAACCTGATATTTCAGTCCTGCTGTAGTCGTACATTTGGCATGTCAGACTGAAATTGGCAAATTAGTGCTAATCAGTGTCAAATTTCACAATGTGTTTATATCTTGTCTCCTAAACTCGATTTAGACTGTCAAAACAGATTTTGCATTTGAATTTTCAATACTGATCAGACATATCTCCTCTCAAGAGGAAAGTTTTATTAAGCCTAAGCAAGATTTAAGCCATTGTCTAACTAAACAGATAAGAACATGCAGTTATTTGTTAAAGATTTGCATAGTAAATATCTTTGTCTGCACTGGCTATTGACTGCTCTTTGTATTGTAGCATGCAACAGAACAGGATCACCGAATTGTGCAGAAAGAGGCCATTTAATCCATCGTGCAATGCACTGGCTATCTGAACATATTGGCTTAAAATCATAGAATCATAAAGTTTGCAGTACAAAAAGAGACCCTTTAGCCTATCATCAAGCACCTTGCATGGTATTTCAAGTGATTATCTAAAGAATTCTTCAATATTGTGATGGTTCCCACTTTTACTACCATTTCAGGCAATAAATTCCAGATTTCCACCACCCTCTAGATGAAATAAAATCATTTAATCCCCTCTAATTACTCTGCCCTTAAAACTGTGCCACACACCCCAATCTACCCCAGTTACTGACTCCTCTAATAAGGGGAAAAGCTTTTCTCCTAGCTACTCTATCTGTGCCCCTCACAACTTTGTATGTCTCAATCAGGTTCCTCCTCTGCCTTCTCTGCTTGAAAGAAAACAACGCTAGCCCATGTGTTATGAAGATGTGGGTGTACCTTTAAGAGAGTGAAGGACTTGGCAAGTAAACCGAGTGCTGGAGAATTTACAAAGTAACACTTGATTAAGAACAAACAGCACTCGCTGAATTGCTATGAGACAAAACCACAAATTTGAATTCAGCCAATCAGTTTAAAAAATATACCCCGAAAAATGAAAAAAACTCCAATCCAATTTGAATTGAGTATATTGACAATCTTAAAAGCCAATGACACAATCCAATGCTTTTGCGTTTGGGGTATAAGTCTGAGGAAAATTAAACAGTAGAGAGTAGCCCTGCCAAGCCCAGCATATAATAGACTGCCTGAAAAATAGCTCTCTTAAAAGTACCTTTTCGATCAGTAACCTGTGACGCAGAAATGCCTAAGAAGAAAAAAGGAAGATACAGGATTCCGAATAGAAGAACAAAAGCTGCCTGGTTTTGAGGTAAGAAGTGTGTTTTTTGTAAATCATAATCAGAAGTTTTATCAGACTAGTGTTATAGAAGGGAAGGTAAAAGATAAGTTAGAGGAAGGACTTGTAAATAGTGGTTAGTTAAGTATTCTCGTTATACTTTAAGAAATCAAGTTGTTAATTTTTACTTTAAATAGTTCTTGGCCACTCGGATTTTTACAGATTACTGCATGGGTTAAATCTTTTCTGTGTTTCTGGTTTACATTAAGCAAGAGGGTTTACCCTCTGTCATAACATGTCATCCCTTTTCATAGCTGAAACAGTCCAGCCCTGACAACATCCTGGTGAATCTCATCTGCACCCTCTATAGTTATTTTTTATTCATTCATGGGTCATGGGCATTGCTGGCTGGGTCAGTAGTTATTGCCCATCCCTAGATGCGAAGGTGATGGTGAGCTGCCTTCTTGAATCATTGCAGTCCACTTGCTGTAGGTGGACCCACAGTGCCATTAAGTAGGAAATTCCAGATTTTTTACTCAGTGATACATTGATACATTTCCATGTCAAGATAGTGAGTTGTTTGGAGGAGAACTTGCTGGCAGTCGTGGTATCACAATATATCTGTTGCTCTTGTCCTTCTAGATGGTGGCAATCATGGGTTTGGACAATGGTGGACAATAGAACATCAAAATGAGCCTTATGTCATCTTTTCTCAGTAGCTGATGCCGAAGATATAACTGAGGTCAATATTGCCAAAATATAGTTAAATTGTCAAATAATGGTCAAACAGTGTGCTATTTAGTACATACAAAAGAAAGTTTGAAGAGGTTGAGCCCAATTGAATCTTTACCCAAGGTGGGTACTTTCAACTTATTTCAAATGTGTGAAAGGGATAGCAAACAGCGCCTCTTTTGACATTTCTCCAGATTTTCAATTCCCATTGTAGTATGTGAAAATCAAAATCATGCGAAATGCAGCATGGGCTTCCAGGTGGCTACCAACTAGTACCAAACTATGGTAGTACACAATTGAATTACTCCACGTCTCTCCACACGCTCACTCTATAGTAAATGTGACGAGGAGGTCCTGAATTAAAATAACCACTATGAGGCTGAGTTCATATCTAATTCACTTAACTCAAGTGGACCAAGACCAATTGTAGCTATACCACATCCCAGCTGAAATAAGCTAAGCCAGCGCAAACTTGATGCAAGAAATTCAATTTTTTTTTAATGGAAAGGCCCAAGTATGATGAAATACTCCCCACTTATCTGAATGGGTGCAGCTCCAATATTATTGACACCATCCAGGACAAAGCAACCAGCTTTATTGGAACCACATCCACAAATACTCCCTCCATGACCAATGGCAGCAGCAGTAATGCACAATGCATCCATAATAAAAGCAAAATACTGTATGCTTGCATTCTGAAATAAGAACAGCAAGTGTCAGAGAAACTCAGCATATCTGGTAGCTTCTGGAAGTGTTAGAATGTATTATAAACCCCAGTCACCGGGCAATTGTAGAACAGATATGAGGTCAATTCTCTAAGGCATGTAAAAATGTTTTTAAAAATCACTTATGAGACATGGGTATCGCTGGGTGGGCCAGCATTTATTGCCCATCCCTAGCTGACTTTGAGCAGATGGTGGTGAGCTGTCTTCTTAGAGTGCTGCAGTCCATGTGCTGCAGGCAAACCCACAATGCCCTTAGGGAGGGAGTTCCAGGATTTGAGCCAGTGACAGCGAACGAATGGCGACATATTTCCAAGTCAGGATAGTCAGTGGCTTAAAAGGAAATTTGCAGGTAGTAGTGTTCTCATGTATTTGATGCCGTTGTCCTTCAAATTGTAGTGGTTGTGAATATGAAAGGTGTTGTCTAAGGATTTTTGATAAACATCTTCAGTGCATTTTTTAAACAGAACACACTGCTGCCACTATGTGCTAATGTTCGAGGGAGTGGATGCTATGGATGTGTTACCAGGCAAGCGGACTGCGTGGTCCTGGATGGTGTCAAGCTTCTTCAGTGCTGTTGGAGCTGTATTCATCCAGGCAAGCATTCCAACATACTCCTGACTTGTGTCTGGTCAATGCTGGACAAGCCTTGGGTAGTCAGGAGATGACCTACCTGCCACAGTATTCCTAGCCTCTGACCTGTTCTTGTAGTCACGGTGTTATGTGGTGAGTTCATTTGAATTTCTGGTCAATGGTAACTCCCAAGATATTGCTAATAGGGGAATTCAGTAATGGTAACACCATGGAATATCAAAGACCATAAGACCATAAGACATAGGAGTGGAAGTAAGGCCATTCGGCCCATCGAGTCCACTCCGCCATTCAATCATGGCTGATGCGCATTTCAGCTCCACTTACCAGCGTTCCCCCCGTAGCCCTTAATTCCTCTAGACAACAAGAATCTATCAATCTCGGCCTTCAACTGGACTTCATTGAGTTGTAGAAATGAGTTGAGTTGCTATAAATGTGTTTTGCTTATTGCTGATGTCTTTTCGAAGTGGATTGAAGCCTACCCTCCTCCTAACGCTACTGCTGAGACTGTGGTGAAGATTTTGTTTAAGGAAATAATTCCCTGCTTCAGTATACCTGCGTGCATTAACTCGGACAATGGACCACACTTTGTAGGTAATATTAACGGAGAACTCTGTTCCCAGCTTTGTATTTGTCAGCAACTGCATGGTGCTTATCATCCTCAGGC
>NC_057713.1:27067231-27114932 GCF_004010195.1 Chiloscyllium plagiosum
TTTCTTATTACACTCTTTGTTATCTTCTGTTTGCTTTTGTATCCTTCCCAATCTTCTGATTTCCTACTGTTCTTAGCCACTTTATAGGATCTCTCTTTTTCTTTAATACATTTTCTGACTTCCTTTGTCAGCCAAGGTTGTCTAATCCCTCCCCGGTTAATCTTTCTTTTCTTGGGGATGAACCTCTGTACAGTGTCCTCAATTATACCTACAAACTCCTGCCATTTTTGCTCTACTGTCTTCCCGGTTAGCCTCTGCTTCCAGTCTATTTTAGTCAGTTCCTCTCTCATGCCCTCATAATTACCTTTATTCAACTGTAACACCATTACATCCGATTTTGCCTTCTCCCTTTCAAACTCCAGACTGAACTCTATCATATTATGGTCGCTACTTCCTAAGGGTTCCCTTACTTTAAGATCTTTTATAGAGTCTGGTTCATTGCAAAGCACTAGGTCCAGAATAGCCTGCTCTCTTGTGGGCTCCATGACAAGCTGTTCCAAAAAGCCATCCTGTAAGCATTCCATGAATTCCCTTTCTTTAGATCAAAGTTGTAATAGTTAGATTATGTCTTAATGAAGGGTGATCATTGTCTGATACTTGTGTGACATGAATGTTATTTGCCACGTGTCAACCTAATCCAGATCTTACTGCATTTGAGCATGGGTTGTTTTGTTATCTGAGGATTCACAAATGGTGCTGAACATTGATAATTGCATAACGAACATCCCTACTTCTGAACTTAGTATGAAGAACAGGTCATTGATGAAGCAGGTAAAGATGTTTGATTGGAGGTGGTTGTTTGAAGGGAAAATCTACATCGTATATGTAAGAGCATTTCAAACAACAGTTGATAAGAGTTCAGGAGCAACATGTTCCTGCAAGAATAAAGGATAGGTATGGCAAGTTACATGAACCTGGATGATCAGGGATGTTATGATCTTGGTCAAAAAGAAAAAGGAAGCATGCGTAAGGTTTAGGAGGATGGGAACTGTCAAAACACTTGAAGTATATAAGGAAAGAAGGAAAGAATGAAGAATTAGAAGAGCTAAAAGGGGTCACAAAACGTCATTTGTAATAGGGTTAACAAGAATCCCAAGGATTTTTATACATTTATAAAAAGCAAAAGGCTAGCCAGGGAAAGGGTTGGCCCACTCAACGATAAAAGAGGGAATCTATGGAGGAGCCAGAAGAGGTAGGTAAAGTCCTAAATGAATACTTTGTATAGATATTCACCAAAGAGAAGGAATTGGTGGAGGATGATCTCAGGGAAGGGAGTATCAAATTTCTAAGCCAGATTGCTATTAAAGCAAAAGCTAGCCAGGGAAAGGGTTGGCCCACTCAACGATAAAAGAGGGAATCTATGTAGGAGCCAGAAGAGGTAGGTAAAGTCCTAAATGAATACTTTGTATAGATATTCATCAAAGAGAAGGAATTGGTGGAGGATGATCTCAGGGAAGGGAGTATCAAATTTCTAAGCCAGATTGCTATTAAAAAGGAAGAGGTGTTGTACTTCTTAAAAAGTATTAAAGTAGGTAAATCCCCGGGTCCTGATGGGATCTATCCCAGAATATTGAGGGAGGCAAGAGAAAAAACATTGCTGGAGCATTGATGGAAATCTTTTGTATCCTCTTTTGCCACAGATAAGGTCCCAGAGGACTGGAGAATAGCCAATGTTGTCCTATTGTTTAAGAGTGGTATCAGGGAGAATCCAGGAAATGACAGGTCTTTGAGCTGTACATCGATGGTAGGATAATTATTGGAAAAGATATTCAGGGACAAGATCTATAAGTGTTTAGAAACAAATGGACTTATTTGCAATAGACAGCATGGTTTTGTGTGGGGGAGGTTGTGCCTCACTAATTTGATCAACTTTTTTGAGAAGTTGATGAAGATGATTGTTGAGGGAAAAGCAGTTGATGTTGCCTGGAAGGACTTCAATAAAGCCTTTGAACAAGGCCCCTCATGGCAGTCTGGTACAAAAGGTGAAGTCACATGGTTTCAGGGTGAACTGGCAAGATGAATACAGATCTGGCTTAATCATAAGAGACAGAGGGTAGCAGTGGAAAGATGCTTTTCAGAATGGAGGGTTGTGAATAGTAGAGTTGCACAGGAATCAGTGCTAGGGACCTTTGCTGTTTATGGTCTACATAAATGATTTGTAGGAAAACATGGCTGGTCTCATTAGAAAGTTTGTGGATGATACAAAGATTGGTGGAGTTGCAGGTAGTGAGGAGGATTGTTGGAGGATATAGGTCAGTTGGAGGTACGGGCAGAAAAGTAGCAGATGAAGTTTAATCCGGACAAATGTGAGTTGATGTATTTTGAAAGGTCAAGTGCAGGTGGAAATTATACAGCAAAAGGCAGAACACTTAAGAGTATTAGTATGCAGAGGGATCTGGGTGTGCAGTTCCACAGACCACTGAAAGTGGCACAGCAGGTCGATAAGGTTGTTAAAAAGACCTATGGCATGCTTGCCTTCATTGGAGGGGCATTGAATATAAGGATTGGCAAGTTACACTGTAGCTTTATGGAACTTTAGTTAGACTACACTTGGAATATTGCATACATTTCTGGTCACCACACAATCAGAAGGATATGAATGTTTTGGAGAGGGTACAGAAAACATTTACCAGATGTTGGCTGGTATGGGGGATTTAGCAAGGAAGAAAAGTTAGATAGATTGTGTTTGTTTTCACTAGAACGCAGGACGTTGAGGACCGCCATCGTAGAAGTTTATAAGATTGTGAATGGTATGGATAGACTGGAAAGTATGAGGCTTTTCCCAGGATGAAGGAGTCAATTATTAGGGGACACAGGTTCAAGATGTGGGATGGGGAAGTTTAAGAGAGATATGTGAGGCATGTTTTTGGTTTGGTGAGTGCCTGGAACACACTGCCAGAGGAGGTGGTGGAAGCAGATACAATAGCAGCATTCAAGAAGCACTGCTGGACCTAAGTCTGGGCAATGAAGCTGCACAGATGTTTGAGATAGCAATGGAGCAGCATTTTAGTGATATTGACCACAGTGTTGCATGGCAAAGGAGAAAGATGGTCCTGCAAAAATATGTTTTGGGTTGGGGTAAGGCAGATTTTATTGAACTAAGGTAGAATCTGCCAAAATAGACTGGAAATAGCTGGTTCAGGGTAATGTTTCTGGACCCCGTAATGTTCCTGATATTCATAAATGATGTAGATGAGAATGTGAGTGTGGGCGAGAATGATAACTGAGATTGCAAATGACACAACGATTGGCCAGGTAGTTAACAGTGAAGGGGAAGTCTTAGGCTGCAGGAATATATAAACTTATTGGTCAGATGGGCAGAGCAGTGATAGTTGGAATCGAACCCTAAAAACTGCAAGGTCATGCAATTTGGAAGACTTAACAAAACAAGGGAGTTCTCAATGCGCAGCAGAACACTTGGAAGCTCAGAGGAAAACAGGGATCCTGGGGATCTTGTCCACAAATCTCTGAAGGTGGCTGGAAAGGTTAATAGGGCAGTTACAAAGATATACAGGACACTAGTGTTAATTAGTCGAGGCATCGGTTATAACAGCGGGGAGGTTATGCTGGGGCTGGACAGAACTTTGGTTAGACTACAGCTTGAACACAGTATACACCTCTGGTCACTGCACTGTAGGAAAAATGTGCTTGCACTGCACAGGGTGCAAAGGAGATTCACCAGAATGTTGTTTGGAATGAAGCATTTTAGCTCTGAAGAGAGGCTGCATAGGCTTGAGTTATTTTCTTTGAAGTAGAGAAGGTTGAAGTAGAGCCTGACTGGGATGTATAAGATAATGAGATAAAATGGACAGGGTGAATAGCAAAAACAGAAATTGCTGGAAAAGCCCAGCAGGTTTGGCAGCATCTGTGGAGAGAAATCTGTTTTGAGTCGAGTGACCCTTCCTCAGAATGCAATGAATAGAAGGCAGCTGTTCCCCTTGTTGAAAAATCTTTTAAAGTGAAAAGCAAGAGGTTTAGAAGGGATTGGGTGAATTTTCCTTTTCAGCCAGAGGGTGATGGGGGTCTAGAATGCATTATGTGGGAGGGTAGTTGAGTCAAGTAAAAAGTACTTGGATGAACATAACATAACATTCCAGGCTGTGGGCCGAATGCAGAAAAGTCAGATTTGTGTAAGTAGTAGTGTATTTTTGATGGTACAGATTTGATGGTCTGAATGATCTCTTCAGCACTATATGATTCTCTGATTCTTCTGTGGTGAGAGAAATAAGGTTAATGTTTTTTGAGTTCAGTATGATTCTTCTTCAAAATCACAAGGAGCTGGAAAATTGCAATTTTTTAAAAAGTTGTTGACAGCGGGAAGGGAGAAACAAGTGGAACAGATAGTGAGGGAGACCAATGCAAAATGCAAAGACAGTGACCATGGTGATAAAGGAGGGACAGAGGTGTAAAATAGGTGTAAATGTTAGATGTGAAAGTGAGAAAATAGGATGACTCTGCTGAGAACCAAGCCAACAAGAAGCAAAATGAAGTCATAGTCTAAAATTGTGGAACTCAATATTGAGTCCGAGAAGCTATAAGGCACCTCAGCAGAAAATAAGGATTTGTTCTTCCAGCTTGCAGTGAGTTTCATTTGATCATGTAACAGGCCAAAAACATCAAATTGAAGTTTTCCATTTCAATAAAACACCTTTCTGCCACACTAATATTTCAATTTCCTTTACAGTGTGAAGAAAATGGGATATTATGAAGGAAAACATGAACTTATCCACTTTGGTAGGAAGAACAGATGCGTAAAGTATTTCTTAATTAGTTAAAGGTTGCACTGTCTGGTAAGGGACCTGGATGTCCTCATCAATAAGTCACTGAAGGCTAACATGAAGGTACTGGATAGTACATAGGCTGTGGGCCCTAACAAAACTCTGGCAATAGTACTGAAGATTTCTACTCCAGAAATTGTCGCTCCCCAGCTAAACTGTTCCAGTAAAGTTACAACACTGGCATCTACCCAGCAATATGGGAAATTGCCTAGGTATGTCCTGTACAAAAAACAAGTTGGTCAAATCCAACCCATCAGTCTAGTCTCCTGACTTTATTGCAGCCTTGGTTCAAACATGGACAAAAGAGCTGAATTCCAGAGATGAGGTGAGAATGACATCAAGGACACAATTGTCAAGTGTGGCACCAAGGAGCCGTAGGAAAACTGGACTCAATTTATATCAGGCAGCAAACTCTCCACTTTTTGGAGTCATAGGTGGCACATAGGAAGATGGTTGTAGTTATTGGAGGTCAGTCATCTCAGCTCCAGGACATATCTGTAGGCATTCCTCAGGGTAGTGTCCTAGAACCACTATCTTCAGCTGCTTCACCAATGACCATCTCTCCACCCTAAGATCAGAAGTGGAAACGTTTGCCAATGACTGCAAAATGTTCAACATCATTTGTGACTCCTCAAATACTGAAGCAGTCCATGTTCAAATGCAACAAGACCTGGACAACATCCAGGCTTGGGCTGACAAGTGGCAAGTAAAATTTACATCACACAAATGTCAGGCAATGGCCATTTGCAATAAGAGTCAATCTAACCACCATCTCTTGACATTCAATGGTGTTATTCACAATGTTGATTTCTTTTAAAAAACAAGCTAATAGGAAGACTAATGAAATGGTAGCCTTTATTGCAAGGGTATTTGAATACAAGAATAAAGAAGACTTGCCTGAGTGGTATAGGAGCTTGGTTAGGCCACAGCTGGCATACTGCAAGCAATTTTGGTCTCCTTATCTCAAGAAAGATATTATTGCCACTGAGGGAGTTCAACAAAAGTTCATCGGACTGGTTCCCGGGATAGCGGGACTGTCTTATGAAGCAAGATTGGGCAAACAGGTTTTGTATTCTCCAGAGTTTCGAAGAATAACAGATGATCTCATTGAAACCTACAAATACTTAATATAATGGACAGGCAGATGTAGCTAAGATAGTTTCACAATCTGGGAGTCGAGAACCAGCAGCACAATTTAAAAAAAAGGGGACCAAGATGAGGAGAATTTTTTTTTTCTCAGAACCTTGGGAATGCTCTCCCTTAGCAGACACTCAATCATGAATTATGTTTAAAGTAGAGATTGGTAAATCTTTTGATTATCAGTGGCATAAAGGGTTATGGGGTAATGGCAAATCGGTAAATGGCATTGAAGTGTTCGATGTGCCATGATTGAATTAAAATAGCAAAGCAGGCTGATGGGTTGAATGGCCTCCTCCTGTTCTTATGTTCCTAAAACCTCTGCTAATCTTGCATACACTCTGCCTTAATCAGTCTGATCTAAGGAGGGAATTCCCAGCTGCTCTAATGTCTCATGTAACTGAAGTTCCAATTACCTGTCACCCTTCTTGTTAATCTCCGGATCCTCTCAAGGTCTTGACATTTGGTCTGGTGTATGGGGTCCAGAATTGGATTCCATCAGTGGCCTAATGAGAAATTTATGAAGGCTTATCAAAACTTTAATAAACTAACAGATAAAAGAACGGAAGGGTTATACAGCTGACTAATGATTTTTTTTCCATCATAAGCTTAATAACTTGTGCATCACCATTCTCTAAAATATTCTTAATATGTACAAGGAACTAGAATTCCAGCCCTTTAGCACAGACAAGATACAAGGAACAGACACTGATCCTTGCAATGTCTGCTTCTTGTAAGCAGCTTAGACAAGCTTCGACTATTTCTCATTAAAAGTGCTTTGACTTTGAAACATTGTTACAGGCAAGTGACATCACTTTTTGGGAAAAAAAACACTTTGTTTTTCACGAAGACCTGCTCTGGCACAATTTGCTTCTATGAGCATCACTTAAGTCCCACAGCATGCATGTCACAGTAGCTTCAATTATGAGCCTGTGATGACTGCTGAGGTCCCTGCATGCAGCTTCTCGTTCATTAAATTTTGCAGCTGAATAAGTCGCCTGCTTTTTCGCCCCAATATCACCCCTATCCCGCAACCCCCCTCCCCCCCTATCTTCTATTAGTCTTGCTTCCAATGAATCATGCTGACCCGACATACTCAGTGCTCTGCACCTGCTCACAGCTATTAGTGAAGTCACTGAAATGGTAAATAAAGCCAGTGAGCATGGGAATTTGGTGGTGATTTCCTCTGCTCTCACTCTCTCCGCACTTTTAAGCAGATCACACCTTCTATTCCTTATGCTCCCTCTTGCAGCAAATGCTATCACCAAAACCTGTGCAGCAATTTAAAAAAAAATTAAACCAGTCACTGTGTCATCATAATCCTGCTTTATGAGAAGAAAGTATCTTCAATCCTAGTTATGCCGTGAAATGGAAAAAGAAAGCGTAAATTGTTTCTTAATTTTTTATGTTCTTTTGTTGAATTTTCATCGTCATCTTAAGACTGTTGAAGTGACGGAACAACCAAGCAAATGCATTTCTTGAAGTTTTTCTGCACATATTTATGACAAATGTTATCGAAGCCCAAGGACAGATGGCAGTCACCTTTTGCAAAAACAAGCAACAAATGTCAAAGTAAAATTCAACCAGGAGTAGGCAGTTCATGCTTGAGTTCTAATATTTTGATTTATTGCTGATGAAAATCCATTAAAATATCTGAAAATTTTAGTAAGCATAAAAAGGTTTTTTTAACCAAAAAAACCTTCCATTTTGTTTTCAATAAAATTCTGAAAGAAAATGATGGCCTTCTGATGACCATTATCAAACGCCGCCCCAGGTTGCAAATGTCCTTTCAGGAAGGAAATCCACCATTCTTATGTAGCACAAATGTGACTCCAAATCTACAAAAAGGTCAATTCTTAATTGACCCCTGAGTAATTAAGGATGGGCAATAAACATTGGCCTATTCAGTGATGCCTACATCTCAGGAATAAATTTAAATACTTCACTCTTCCTGCTCCAGTAAGCTGAGAACTGACGCTGAGGGGTGACCTCACAGAGGTTTATAAAATCATGAAGGGCATTGATAGGGTCAATAGACAAGGTCTTTTCCCTGGGTTGGGGGAGTCCAGAATGAGAGGACATAAGTTTAGAGTGAGAGGGGAAAGATTTAAAAGAGACCTAAGGGACAACTTTTTCACACAGAGGGTGGTACGTGTATGGAATGAGCTGCCAGAAGAAATGGTGGAGGCTGGTACAATTACAACATTTAAGAGGCATCTGGATGGGTATATGAATAGGAAGGGTTTCGAGGGATATGAACCAAGTGCTGGCAAACAGGACTAGATTAATTTATGATGTCTGGTCGGCATGGGCGAGTTGGACTGAAGGGTCTGTTTCCATGCTTTACATCTCTATGAACTCCAATTACCACTCTAACTGTGATGAACACACTGCAAATGTTTGAACACTTTTGCTGAAGGATGGTATATACTCCAGACCGATAGTTACATGACACCATGACATGTGACATTCTGGTATAAAGGTACCTGCCTCATCTTCATTTACCGACTCTGTGTCATGTAAGCAATGTTGTCATTTACTATGTACATGCACCATGTATAGTAACATGGGTCAACACAGAATTCAAATTGCCTGCACCAGTCTATGGTATTTATTAATAGACGTCACATCATCTGTCTCATTGGAACTTGGCTCTTTGTGGTACATTCTGGATCCGTGGTGCTGGAAGAGCACAACAGTTCAGGCAGCATCTAACAAGCAGCGAAATCGACGTTTCGGGCAAAAGCCCTTCATCAGGAAGTTGTAGAGAGAGGAGGAAAACTTCTTCAAGGCAGGCATCCTTGAAAGAGGATTCGCAGTAGGGTTAAAATCAACGAGGTAAAAACAATGACTGCAGATGCTGGAAACCAGATTCTGAATCAGTGGTGCTGGAAGAGCACAGCAGTTCAGGCAGCATCCGAGGAGCAGCAAAATCGACGTTTCGGGCAAAAGCCTCGTTTTTTCCTCGTTTTTACCTCTTTGTGGTACATGTTTCATTGACTAACCTTTAGAGAATATAACAACATTATCATGGTGTCAGCAAGTGGACTCTAAAACCTAAATCTGACCACTAGTTTGTAGCAATATTTGGAGCAGTAACGGCAAATAAGTTGATAACAGTGTTTACTTGCAAAACGTGTTTTCCCAACAGTTATCCATCAATCCGTCTGAGTTCAGAGCCGATATTTCAACTACAACTAAAACTAAAGTGCTAAAACTAAACCAAAGGCAACTAATCTCTACCTTAGAAGTACAGTATTTCTATTTCATCTTGCTCTTTCTAAAAAGATGCTGCTTTCAAACACAATTTATTTTTTAAAAAGGCAATTCAGATGTACTGAAGGACAATCCCAACCTTAAGAAAAGAGCAACAATATTTGAAGAGATTTAAAGTCCTACCTGTGTTCAGATGTTGGCCATTTCTGCTATTTTCTTATTCTAAGTCAGCATACAAATAAAGAAAAAGCAAAACAGAATCAGTTCCTTTCTTGGCACATGTATCATTTTGGAAGGAACCTGGTGCTACAAATGAGCAAATCTTTAAAAGGACAACTACGCACAGTTTAATTAGAGAGCAGAGAAGCTGACAAAAATGGAGAATATGCAGATACCTGTACTGGAACTTTGAAGATCCAAAATATGGCAAGCAAGTGTATAACCATGGATTAGCATTTCATTGCCATTTTGTCAGAACCTCAGTTAATTAAAGAAAGAATCAATCATTATGGATCAGTAGATAACTAACAAAGAAAGATCAGCAGACAAACTCCTTCTTGCTTTGTGCACTGAAGGGTTAAGAAGTCAGTATTCCAAACAATGACTGCAAAGGCTCTGATAGCATCTTTCAGACATTAGATACCATCCTAAAGTTTGAGCCAATTTCAGGATACACAGGCTTGAGTTTATGTCGTACTGCGAAGGGCCATGTGACACAACAAACCAGTTGATAGGCAGATGTCAAAGAAAGATATAGAATGTGATTTTTCTCTGAAGCTAATTGAGCTGAAAAAATATGGAACTGGCCATTGTCTATGTGCCTATCAGATCCTTTAAAAAGACACTTCTGTACATTGTTGTTTTGTTCATAGAAGGACACAACTTCAAAGCAACTATACAAAGCCAGCAGCAGGTACAAGTGCTTCATGCTGGAGCTACTATTGTAGCCATCAGCAGGTTCAGTAGATAATCTAATTAACATAAGTGTTGTCCCTTTTCTCACCAATCAAAACAGTGGCCAGTATTTTGAGATGTATATGTTATTTTTTACAAGAGGACATTGGGCTACAATGTTTGGGAAGTTCAATCTCCCAGAGAAACCCAGAATACAATGTTCTACAACAGAATACGAAAAAGACCCAACTAATGGCATAGACGCTTTCAAAGTTCTGTCCATGATACAGCATCATGTCAATGAAGCGCAAGAGATAACCATAAAATTACAGACTCCAGTCAGACAACACTTATGCTCAATTTGACCTACCGTACGGATGCGTTCAGAAAAGCTAAAGTTTTTACTTCCATCCAAATGATATTCCCAAAAAGAAATGGACAACATGCACAATATGCCAAAATTGACACTGGTGTGAGGATAAATATCATCCCTTTATGCATCTTACATAAAATATTCTAAGAAACAGTATGGCACAGTCCATACAAAATAAGCCAACTACTTACAATGGTGTGCAACATTCCACATTTTGACTGAAACTACTTTAAAAATCAACGTGGATCCTTGGGATAAACACCTGAAACCTTTGACATTGGCAGAACAGATGGAGCAGCTATTATGCGTCTGCCAGCATGCAGAGATTTGGATATTCTTACAGTCCACAAGGAGAACACCTGTCAGTTTTAGCAGTAAAGGTTCCAGACAGCTACATCATTCTCATGTATTTTAGTCACAGCCAAGAAGAACAGGTTAAACAAGTTACATCAAATATGACCAGCTGCAACATTTCAAAAGGACATCATTGTTGGTGGCCTGAACACATCAGGCAGGTCCCCAGACCAATACATTGGTTCTGATCATTCAGGAACACACCAAGATTCTCCAGTAATGTAATCTTCAAAGGCAGAAATGTGATAAATTCACAAGCTTGACATCAATACACACTGGACAACTAGTCACATGGACAACATCTCTTATGAATCTCTCCAATTAGACACTACTGGAGCTAAAGTAGCCTGTTCCCAGGTAGATTCAGACAGTTCTTCTCCCTCATACACTCACCACTCAATCAAGTCCACACAATGCATTGTGAGAGAAACAGGACAGAATGGTACAAAAGCATGATCAATGAACATGCTGATTGTTATCCCAACTTAAAAACTGACAAAGAATACAAGTGCAACATTTTCATGTGAACACAAGAGTTTGTCAAAAGATACAATGCTGTTGTGTGGAGCCCAGGTAAAATGACACCAAATAACCCCACTGCCCTGTGGCTGACCACTTCAACTCCCCCTCCCACTCCTCCATGGACATGCAAGCCCTGGGCCTCCTCTATCGCCAAATTAAAGCCGCCTAACAATTGGAGAAAGAACATCTCACAGCATCAACATCAACGTTATTAGATTCCAAATCTCCCCAACGCCCAGCTCATCCCAGATCCAACCCTCTAACTCAGCACCGCCCTCTGGACCTGGCCTATCTGCCAATCTTCCATCCCACCTATCAGCTCTACCCTCCCCACCGACCTATCATAATTGTGCCTCACCTGCATCCACCTAATGCCTTCCCACCTATCATCTCTCCAGCCTAACCCCACTCCCCTATTTATCTCTCATCCCCCTTTCCCCTCCACATTCCTGATGAAGGGCTAATGTCTGAAACGCGACTCTCCTGCTCCTCGGATGCTGCCTGATCTGCTGTGCTTTTCTAGTGCCACCCTTTTGACAAATGACACAATTGAAGAATCCAAGTATGGTGAAGAATTGGGCAACTTATCCAAAAGGCACGTCATCAACCACCCATCATACAGAATGGCTAATTAAGATATTAAGTCAGACAGTAACCACACGTCTATGAAATAAGATACAGCATCAGTCCACAATGGCAGACAGCATACCATAGAGTTACACTGTCAAGTTGTGATAAAAGTATGAAGACAAGACCTAGCATAGTTGTACGCTACCTGAATGTATAAAGACGATACATCTATGTGCATCCTTGTACATGTTATCACAAAACGTTTCTCATTCTTTAAAGGGAAAAGGGAATTGTTATATATTAGCATAGATTCCAACCCAGCAGTCCTTTATCTTTATGACAGTAACATGGCATAATGACAGACAGCATTTGAGCTTAAAAGTACCAGGGAACTCTGAAGAAGACTTAAGCCAGACTCAAATCATTACTTTTCTTTTCATTCACAGATAATGTTAGGTGCGTGAGTTCTCCAGCACTTTTTTTTGATTTAACCTATTTTTCTAACCAAACTGTTCAGAGGTGGGACTTGAACCTGGGTCACTTTATCCAGAGGTAGGGATACTACTTCTGTACCACAAGAGGGTCCCCAGCACTTTGTTTTTATAATAGGTAATTTCATTTCAAGGTACGTAGAGAATTTAATTGGGGAATAGAGGTAAGTTTTTCTAAGGTGTGTAACCTTAAAGCTAGAACTTGGATCTTCAATGATTGTATCAGAAGACACTTGTTTGCAACAAAGAGGAAAGGAAATCTCAAACTGTCTGTCACCATCCAAAAGCTTTTGAATCTAAAATTTGAAAATTCAAAACTGAGATGAAATAAACTGTTGTTAGAGATAAGGTTATCAGGAATGTGGAGCAAAAAGTATAGGTACAGTTTATGATCTAACTGAATCATAACAGAGAGACTTGAGGAGCTGATTGGCCTCCTCTTGTTTCGATCTTACATCCAATTGATGAATCCTATTAGTTAAAACAATTCTCAAATGAAGCTTGAACACAGACTGTCACTGAAAGAGGAACATTTTGTTTCACAAATCTGCATTTCTTAAGGGAGTTTTTCCATTCCCACAACACGAAAGCAGATATTTGGATTGCACATATGCTATCAATAACCATTCCAAGGGAAAAAGTGCCCCAGTGGCAGAATGAATACAAAAAGTTACTTCTAAGAACCAAACAAAATAATTTCTGTTAACTCCCATTTGCTAGATAAATGGTGGATAATCGTTAAGCTAATCCATTCAATAGTAGCATGTATCTGGTTAATTTCCAATTTGAGGAAATGTGTATCTGCTGGATTCAGCTGATATTTCTTGATGAGGGATCATTCGCTAAGGACTGGAGAGTAATTCTAGGTCTTTGAGACTGGATCAAAGGAGGATATGAGAGTATAATTAATAAGGAGTCAATATCAATCTATCAATAAATGCTCATTTTCCATATATTATAAGTATTCATATTTCATTTTTTATAACTACAAGAATATACAATGACACCAGTCTCTGCCAGTTCCCCCGATGGTTAAAAATGTAAAGCTTCCAACAGGCATGGTGCAGAGGCATATTCAGTCACAAAAGTCTCCAAATGGTTTCAGTATTCTTGGGAAAGGATGAGAAAGAATCAGACATAGCTCGTACTGATCGTAATGACAAGGCATAAACCTGTCTCACTGAGTGGCATTCCAACAAGATGCAAGATGTTTAACATTATTTGGGACACAGTGGCAATCTTAATTGTCATTCCACCTCACACCCACCCCCATTGTAAATATTCACTCCCTTCGTCACTGATGTACCATGGCAACAGTATGTATCATCTACCACATGCACATCAGCAACTTATTCTGGCTCCTTTTACAGCACCTTCTTAACCCAAGACCTCAATTACTTTGAAGGATAAAAGGCACAAGGGAGCATCACACCTGCTGTTCCATGCTAAGTCACGCACAATCCTGATTGCAACAATATCACTGTGCTTTTATTGCCACATGGATGAAAAATATCCTGGAACTTCCTCCCAACAGCACTATGGGAGTCACTTTGCCACATGGAGTGCAGTGACTCAATAAGATCCCTTTTCTCAAGGATAATAATGAACAAGTAATAAATGTTTGCTTTATCAATGATGTACATCTAAAAAAAAAATGGAACATGCTATTCAATGCACGTGGGTGACAGGGCTGGATTACTCCAACTTTAATGCCCACAGAATGTAACGGTGTTCTCACATTTAGTTAAAATGAAGGAAGAAGAATCTGCTGGCTAGATCATTAATGTCATGAATTCTACTACTTCAACTTGTTAAAAATTTGATCTACAGAATTGATTGTTTCCTATGGTGGTTCACATTCAGAACCAGAGAAGTTCACAACATATAAGGAGCCCATGTTCTCTATTATATCTTTCTTCAAGCATTCCAAAATCAGTTTCCATGTTCCACTTTCTATTCACAGACGAACATTTCCTGCTTCAATTTTTCTCTACTAATCATTCATGAGCCATTGTCTTCACTGGCTGGGCCAGCATTTATTGACCACCTTTAGTTCCCTTGTGAAGATGCCATGTTGCCTGCTTGAATTGCTGAACGCCATTTGGTGTAAGGACCTCCACAATGCTGTTAAGGAAGGAGTTTTAGGATTTTGACCCAGTGTCACTGAAGGAATGGTGATATATTTCCAAGTCAGAATGGTGAGTTCTTTGCAAGGCAACTTGCAAGTGGTGGTGTTCCCATGTACATGCTGCCCTTGTCATTCTGGATGGCAGGGGTTGTGTTGTCTAATCATGTAGATGGTACACACTGTTGCTGCTGAACATCAGTGGTGAATGGAGTGAATGTTTTGGATCTGCCACCAATCATGCTGGCTGATTTACCCTGGATAGTGTCAAGTTCTTGTGTGTCACTGGGGTTGTACTCATCCAAGCAAGTGAGCAGTATTCAATCATACCCCTGACTAATATCTTGTAAATGGTGGACACGTTTTGGGGAGTCAGGAGGTGAGTTACTTGATGTAGGAGTTTTAGCCTTTGACCTGTTGTTGTAATCATAGAATTTATATGTGTAGCCCAGTTCAGTTTCTTTTCAATGGTAAACCCTAGGATATTAATAGTGGGGGATTCAGTACTGGCAGGGCTAAATTGAACATCAAGGATTAATAGTTACAATCTCTTTTGTGAGAGATTGTCATTGTTTGGCATTTGTGTAGTGCAAATATTACTTGCCACATGCCAGTCCAAACCTGGATATTGTCCACAATCAACCTACACAACAGCAACATCAAAAACAGAAACTGCTGGAAAAGTTGAGCAAGTCTGTCAGCATCTGTGGAGAAAAGTCAGAGTTAACGTTTGAGTTCTGAGGAAAGGTCACTCGATCTGAAATGTTAACTCTGATTTGTCTCCACACATGCTGCCAGACATGCTGAGTTTTTCCAGCAGTTCCTGTTTTTGTCTCTGATTTAAAGCATCCGCATTTCTTTTGGTGTTTATTTTGGATATTGTTCAGATCTTGCTGCATCTGGAGTTCACTAATTGTACAGAACCTCATGCAATCATCAGCTAACATCCCCAAATCTCACCTTATGTCAGATCTGAAATGGCACATTTCCGTGTGGCAGTCAGGCAATTAACACATCAGAGCTATCTTACTTAGCTGTTGATCTGATAAAGGAATGCCAAGCACACTATTGTGCAGAGGAAGAGAAAAATTATAGGAAAGGAAAAAGAGAGGGAGTCAGAGTTGGAAAGGAGAAAGAGAGATAGACAGAGTGGGAAAGTTTGTGCTGCTGTCTTTAAAATGAGTCAGAGAATGAAAAATACAAAGAGGATGAGGCATATTTAATTGAGTTTCAGAAGCGCTGTAGGAGACACACAGTAGCCACTGAAATCTGTACTGAAATAAAACTGGTAAGTGTTATCTAACTTAAATTTACAAAATATTTATTTTATATTCAATGATTTATTTTATCGTTCAAATTATTTCAGCTAGGAACACACAGTACCACAAATGCATGTACAATATTTTCTTTGGGTTAAATAATATCTGAAGAAACCTGACTCTAGCTTTAATTTTGATTCCTATGGGAAACTCTGGTTCACTTCAGAGTTTCTCACTACAGTGAGGACTTATTGTAGTTTGTTTCTCTTTCTAGGTTCTGCCATGAGTCAAGGTGGCCTGGTGAAATCTTTTACTGCTGACCGTTTCCTAGCTGGTTGATGATAATTTGTTCCTGGACCAGTCATACCCTTTGAAACTAGTACAGCACCGTCTGCAACCAAAGACTTTGAGATTAAGACTTTGTGGGCAGTGCAGGCTCAAAAGCTAGTATACTGGTTATAAACTATTTATTCATTAACAGCTCTTTATGCATACATTGTGTTGCAATGTTCTGGGTAACATAGGTAAAATAACTTTACCCATAAGTTATTCACCTGGAATCTGTCGGCTGACTTCAGCAGAATATGACTTATGTTTCTTAAGACAATATGACAGAATTATATACAGGATTTAATTACATGCAATGTGCTGTGATTTGTGATAAAATTGAATCTTTTAACTATGTCCCTTACTAATAAGGTGTCCAAGTAAGATTCTTGTTTGTCAGCGGACATTTGTCTATTAAAGGGGGATTTTTAATTGTTAGCACCTTATTAACAGTAAGTCTTTGCTCGTTAATATTTAACTTCTTATGTTACCAAATGTAATGAACAAACTAGGCATCAAGAATTCTTAACATGAACATCAAAACGGGTTCATGATCTCTTAAGTTGAATCTTGGCTGTGTAGAGCCTACATGATGCTCAGCACTAGACACTCATAGCCCTCCTGGACAAAAATTGCCATCTAACATTTGCCAATATGTCATGATGCTCATACCACCCCTCTGATCCACTTGCAGGATTCAGGAAATTGGCCATGTTAAATTGCCCATAGTGTTCAGGGATGTATTGGTTAGGTGCATTAGTCAGGAGTAAATGTAGAGTAATAGGATTGGGGAATGGATCTAGGTGGGGTACTCTTCAGAGGGTCAGTGTGAACTTATTGGGACAAATGGCCTGTTTCCACACTGTAGGGATTCTACGATTCTATGATTCTATGACACACATGAAGTACAGAACTGCACTGCAGGATACACTGGCAGCCAAAATTGAAAAGCTGTTACAAGGTCACTTTGCATGCAGACACAGAAAGCTATCCCAAATTGAAGTGAGCTGCGTCTCAGGGCTGCTCACACACTCAGCACCTACCTACAACTCACAGCACCCATGCCCTGTCAGTTTAATATCTTGGCATTTCAGCCACAGCCAATGCTATTAGTAAGGCCTTATTGATATGCTGTTTTAGATAGACACAGAATCACAGACTGGCTGCTCGTCAGTTGGGATTTGTCCAGAGATGGCAGGGGACTGGAGGGATCGGGAGGAGCATGGTGCATGGGAGAAGGCACTGCTGCATGAGACATCAGGACATCCATCTAACGCAGCATGTACCAGCTGCCAGTTTGGCAAACACACTGCATGTAATTTCAATCAAATGGTCATGGTGGAAACTTGGTGGGGCTAGTCTTCCATTCAGAGTCTAGATTAGAGTGGTGCTGGAAAAGCAAGCAGGTCAGGCAGCTTCCGAAGAGCAGGCAAAAGCCCTTAATCAGGAATGAAGCAGGGAGCCTCTGGGGTGGAGAGATAAATGGGAGGGAGGTAGTTTGGCCTAGTCCTCCATTCAGTCAAGGTTGGGGATGAGAGAGGATGGCACTTTCAGTCAGGGATGCTGTCAGTCATAGGCACAGTCCACACACACTTGACCATTTTCATTGCCTGCTTTGACTCTTTCACTATCACTGGCATTTCAAGTAAAGGACAGCAGTTAATAAATCTCCTCACCAAATCTGTAGTTTAACTCCTGATGTTATCACAGTCTTAATGGTCTTCTAACTACTATTTATTTGTCAGACTCTGTCTTGTAAATCCTTCCAGTTGCCATTTCATCAGCTTAAGTATGCTCCTCAGTGTTCCCAATTCAGCAACCTCAGTATAAATTAATGTAATGACCCTTTACTTTAAGCCATCATATTGGTGTGTGCTCACTTGGGTGGTGATGTTCACTGTGAATGTAACCATTCTTGTTTTCACCTTTATCATTCAACTTATCCAGGGGATGGGGGGGATTGCATGGTGAAAATTCCAGTCACCAACAAACTGATATATTTTCCTTTAATTACAACACAGACAGCCATATCCATCAGGGACACTCCTGTCATGAATTGGTTGAAGTTTTTATGTTTCCAAGGTGAACTATTTTCACCCTGCAACATATGGTAGACATTAAGAAAAAGAAAAGTCTGTCTGCACCATAGGGTAAGTAGAGATCACTGACAAAAAGGTGTGAAAAAAATCTGTGGAGGTGTAGAGTAAGTGACCTATTAGTTTGATGTGACCTGTTATGAACAACATTTTAATATCTGACTATGGACCATTAATAGATAATTAATGGTGTAGAATGGAAGATTGAGAGGATTAAGGTCACCTTAGCTGAACATTAGGGAGGGCTGTGTAATTAAAGAAGTTTCTCTAACCATAAAGGATAATGTCTTTCATTTCAAATCGACATCCAATCACTAAGCAGTCCTGCTATTTAAGTTTTTGTGACTATGGGCCCGATTTTAGTCCATTCAAAACCCACCATTTGCATACAGTTAAAGTCAGGGTCCATAAAATGGCCATTGAAAGATGGTCATTCTATTTACGCGCCTACGGTGGTTCTTTCAAACAACTGAATAATTATTCTCATTGCCTGCTCTATCCCCACAGAAATATTTCTTTTCCTTTTTAAATTTATTTTCTTTACTCTCCCCACATGTCCCACTGCTTCCCTTTTTTTTTAACTTCCTGTGCTGAAGGTATTGAATCATATAAATTTCCATAGGTACAATCTCCCTTTTAGTTTCTCACCAAAACATTGAGGCCAAATTTCAGTGGGACAGGCAAGTGCACCTAATAAACTTGGATCCCCAAAGATCTCATTTTTAGATTGCTGTTCCAGTTTCCCCACCAGGGGAAATAATTTCTATCTACTCTATTCAATCCTTTCATCATTTCAAAAGCCTAATTGGATCAATCTTCTAAATTCAAAAGAATACAGGCTAAATGCAGGCAATCTCCTTTGACATATTCACCTTCTAAGCACGATATAATAGTTAATCTTTACTGACCCCCCTCAAAGACAAATGTCTTATTCTGGAGATGGAGTGCTGAAAGTACTTCAGAACAAAATCTGATCAAAGCTCTGTGGAACTGAAGCAATACTTTCTTCCCCTTGCATAAACATTCTCTTGAGATAAAGGCCAAGATTCCATTAGCCTTTGGATTACCTTTGTATCTGTGCACCTGCTTTTCAGCTACATCTCACACTGTATTGTGTCTCCCCTGCCAGGTTCCAATCTCTCAATTCTCAAATGATCAGTATTCCACAGAGGTCAAAGAAAACACTTCTTGGACTCTTTGAAGTTCCCTTTGAAGCAGGGCAATATTGATATTAATGACTGGGAGGGGTCTGCTACCAATCATTCAAAATCAAGATAACCTATACCCAACAAGTTGCATCGTGCTTTGAATCTAAACACTTTATTGATTAATCAAACGGCAGCTGAGAAGGAAAGAAACATGAGGAAATTCTGGACTGTGGATCCTTGTATCTATGTGAAATTCTTCCCCATCAGTGGGTTGAGAAAGGCCCTGCTATTAAGTGAAGACTGGTGTCCGAAACTCATGTCCATCAGTTCGAATCAGAGGGCAGCTGAGCTGAACACTTAATCATTTTCATATCGAATGAGAAAAAATGAATTCAAGGGATATAGCATAGATATGTATGTAACATGTCTAGAATTACAAAGGTTTAACATAGGAACAGCTTTTTACAACCAGTCTGTTGTTTCCATTCTTATTTTATTTATCCACCTTCTTCCGGCATTCCTTCCTCTCCAGTTCCTTAACCCACATATCCATTCTAACTTTAAATGTTTGTGTAGTTTCTATAATTGGCATTTAAGTTTAGAAATATTCTCTACAGTCTGAAAGTGCTGCATAAATAATTTTCTCCTATGATCTCACTTCATCATGTACATTTAATCTTAGTTCTATGACCCCTTGGTACATATGCCCCAACTAGGTTATCTTATCGACTCCGTCTCTACTTTTATTATTTTAATCTCTTCTCCCCATAATCTGCAATGTTCAAAATGAAAAGAAGAGCTGATATTTTCTAAAATGAATCCAGTTTTACATTTTATTTCATTTACATGGAAATTAGCCACTTTTATCTCATTTTTAATTATTCAGTGGCACAAGTGAAATGAGAGCTCAAACATCTCTTTTAATGAATCCCACACTTTGCATTTGTCCAAAGCAGAGTTAGAAACAATTGATTTAATCAATGGTCACAATTAAGAAATAGACTAGTAAGGGATGAAGTTCCTGCATCAAGAAAAAAAATGGAGAATGTCTGGCTTCTTCTGAAATTAATGACCCGCTGAGAATAGTGCTCTCTCTGAAATTGGCAATTAAAAGCATGGTCTGGATCATAGGGCGTGAGGGCATTCTGACAGGAATCATCTGACACTGAACTTAAGAAAATTAACTAGCGTGAGTGCTGAAAATGTGCTAAATTCAAAGCCATTCTTTCCTGCAATTTTATTAGCAGACTGTTAATTATAGGGAAAAATTGGCATTCTTCAAACTCCTGTCTTTTTCATTTAAAATGACATTTTAACCCTGCGGTATGATTTCTTTTTTTTAGTTGCTTTGAAGCAGAGCTCACTCTGTCTAATTCAAGCGCATATTTTTCCAAGCCTTGTGGCTGCATTTAAAATGAAAAGCATCAGGCGGGAGGCACACTGGCATTATGCATTCTGCCACAAAGCACCAGCTTGATCTTGCAAATTCTCTGCTCCACATGACATTGATTTCAGCCCTGGCCAAGCGCTTTTTCCTACAGTGAGGGAGCAAAATGAGTCACTGACAGGCTGCTATCATGCACCTTCTATCAGCTATAACAAAGATCGGAGTGCAAACTGTCTATTTGTCTCTCATCCAGAAATGGAAGGTAGCATGAGGGGTCTAACAAAATTAAAGGGTTGGGAAGGCATTATTAGATCATTCTATTTGGATTACTTTCGTTAATAATATAAACTTTTATTCCAACTTTCCTTGGTCCATTACGTTTCCTCTGGATACCAATAACCCAAGGCAGTTCTAAAGACTGAATATAAGGGTGGCACAGTGGCACAGTGGTTAGCACTGCTGCCTCACAGTGCCAGGGTCCCAGGTTCGCTTCCAGCCTCGGGTGACAGTCTGTGTGGAGTTTGCACATTCTCCCCGTGTCTGTGTGGGTTTCCTCTGGGTGCTCCAGTTTCCTCCCACAGTCCAAAGATGTGCAGGTCAAGTGAATTGGCCATGCTAAATTGCTCGTAGTGTTAGGTGCATTAGTCAGAGGGATATGGGTCTGGGTGGGTTATTCTGCTGTGGACTGGTTGGGCCAAAGGGCCTGTTTCCACACTGTAGGGAATCTAATCTATACCCAGTGTTCTTTATTAAAGCAAAGTATCAAAAAAAACCTGAATACTTTTGTCCATAGAATGCTAACAATGACAAGTAAACCCCTTTACATGGGATTGTCCAAAGATCAAACCAGAAAAGGTGACCAATGTGAACCAAAAGGAGAAATTGCTGGAGGAACTCAGCTGGCAGCATCTTGAATTAATGTCTTGAGTCCGGTGACTTTTCATCAGAACACTTCATCAAATCAGCCCACTTTACCTTAAATTCTCGTTGTTTATCAGTCGGCCTTCCTCTGAACTCGTTATGTTTTAATGTGAGGCAAACTACTTTATACTCTTCCCATACAATATACTTTGGCAGTGTCCAGTCTCCAGAAAATGATCAGTTTGACCACAGGTAAACATCATAAACATGAAATGTTGTCCCCCTCAGTTTGACCACAGGTAAACATCATAAACATGTTATGTTTTCCCCCTCAGTGTGATCAATTAAATCATTAAAATTTACATGTGTCTCCTTCAAAAAATACTCTTCTCTTGACCTTAATAAACTTTGACATAAAACTATAGCTTTTCTTGCCGTTAGCCATTAATATGTCATTTAATCAATTGCATAATACCATGACAGTCTCAAGTTTTTAACTTTTCCAGAGGTAATGTGACAGTTCAGCCCATTCATGTTTGAGTTACAAGGCTTGATATTAACCACCACACACATTCCGTCGCTTAACAAAAACCACTTCAAAAGCCCATAACCTTTCTAAGAATTGGACCATCACCAAGTTCTATATGTTTTATTTTCCTCATTTCAATCTAATTTCATTTCATTTCAGCTAAACCAGCAAGTTTTTGGCTAATACCTGCAGTAATGTTACAGAAAAAGAAAAGTTAGGTAAAATACATGACATGCATTCTTCTTGAATAGTGTTGATATGGCTCAGGATAGGGTTTAAGGACATCTAGCAGGATATTTAAGCATTGAACTGCTATAATCTCAAAGTTAATAGACTATTGAATAAAGAGGCAAAATAAAATCCAAACTTTAAGCATGAATCCAGTATTTTCCTTGAGCAGTGCAGCAAATACTCCAAGCTATGCCCATCAAATAAGTTCAAGTTGTGCTCGTTCATTTCTTCTAAAATAAATCTAATTAAATATTTTGATCAAAAAGGAATTGGAGACTGTACAGATGGAATAGGGCAGATTGAGCAATTAAACATTAGGCATAAGGAGCTGGAATTTCTGAAAGGATTTGTACAAAATCTCGCTTCAATCCCAGTAGTAGCTCAAAGGAAACTATATAGACAGCCACTTATTCAATTTTTTTAGAGTTCGGGTTAATCTGTCATCAATATTTGTGCAATAGATCTAGGAACTCCCTAGCACTTTTTAGCAGAGATCACATGACAGCTGCCAGAAGTAGAATTTAGAGTTTCTCTTCCAACAATAATAAATCTATTTCTTCATTTCTCCATGGGATGTGGATGTTCTGGCAATGCCAATGACCAATGCCCATGTTTGTGCCACCTAAGCTCCCTTGAATTAAGTGATGATTTGGAGATGCCGGTGTTGGACTGGGGTGTACAAAGTTAAAAATCACACAACACACCAGGTTATAGTCCAACAGGTTTAATTGGAAGCACACTAGCTTTCAGAGCGACGCTCCTTCCTCACTTAACTTTGAATTAAGTGGCTTGCTTGGAAAGTTCAAAGGGCAGTTAAGAGTCCAGCACAATAGTGTGGATCTGGAGTCATGTGCAGGCCCTAAAGAGACGTTACTGAATCACATGAAGTGTTATGGTAATTGACAATAGTCTCATGGTCGTCATTAGTAGCTTTTCAATTCTGGATTATTTTCATTAATTTTCCCAGTAAAAGGTTAAAGGAATGCTTCCAAAACTGGGACAAAAGAAATTAGGGATACACCTAATGTCAAAATTAGAAGAAAGCAGTTTCAGAGAATTGTAGGTGTAGCAGAGGTTACAGAGATAGAGTGCTTGAGACCATGGATGAATTTGAACACAAGGATGATCATTTCAAGTTTGATGCATTCTTGGACTGGGAGTCAATTTACTTCAACAGCATGAAAACCAATTATAGCATCCATAATTTCACTGTTACTCAAAGCAAATAATTGTAACCTTCTGGTCTATATAAATTAGTATCCGACCAGTTAGCACATTCAGAATCTGAACTATCTCGGGCTATCATTTTAAATAAGTCCCTTTTTATTAACAATTTGCACTGAAAACATATGCTGAATCCACCAAAATTTCACATGAGGCTATATTACTTTCAAGTTTTTGGACTGAAAGGTTTCAGAGAAGTAACTGGCTTCAGACAAAGGGCAGTTATTATTTAATTAACTTTGTAAAATAGGAGGAGGAAAGAAGTTGATACAATATGTGGGAATTATAATGAAAATATAGAGTAATTGTTCTCAAAGTGGGAGGATTAAGATGTATAAAGCAGGAAATTAGTATAATAAAGAGCATTGAACCAATTAATACTGCCGAGTACCTGAAAGCTTTGCAGTTAAAAATTGCAACATCATCCCGCACAAAGATTCTGAGTAGCCAATATAATGGTGAAGAATACTTAACCTGTTGTTGCCATATTCACATTTGTCCACTTAAACCAAAGGTGTTAGTAAACCATAAGGCCATGGCAGAACCTTTTCTTCTTAATAAAAAGTAATTGACAGGCAAAACGATTTCTGGGATCTAACTTCTGCTTTTTTGCCATCAGCAAACCCATCTGAGAGACCATTGCAGATGTGGCCACCATGTTTAGTCCACCATCAAATTAAGGGCAGGCTCCTAAAGCTGCAGACCCAACCAGAGGGCATACATCCCCTTGTAAGGATAACAACCTCACTGCCAGAGCTGGCCACTTACTATTGAAGATCGAATGCGAGTGCATCTCAATTTTGAGGTACACTCTGAAGAGTTTTGAACTTCTATAAAACCCCATGAGCAATCCTAAAAGGATGCAGTAAGTCATGGTACGGAGCACATTTTACAAGCAGGTGCTAGAGATGGGGTAGCAATGGAGAATCATAGTCACAGTCAGATTTTATCTTGTATCAATACTTCTTGTCCTACAGGGACCTATCACAGAGGCTGTCTGGTGAGGAAAGGAGCTGTGGAACCGCTGAACGGATGAAATATTCATAGCAGCCATGTCGACACTTAAGTGAGCACATGTATTATCCACTTGCATTGGTTACATTATAGCTGCATCTTCATGGGGCAAAAGCTTGGCTTGGCTTCAGTACTACATGTCTGATCTCTATCAACTCTAACTCCCACCCTGCCACTGCTCCCACCAAGCTCCTGCATCTTAATACAAGGATGACTAAGGCTGCCCAATAAAAACCCAGCAATTTTAGTTTGAAGGAATTGTTCCCATTAGTAATGACCTTTCAATGTGCATTACCACAGGCTTACTGGTGTAAGTGTTCAGTACCTGAAAGGTCTAAGGCTGAATCTATAAATGTGTTTTACTGTTTAAAAATCCCATTTAAAAAGATGGATCAGGCTAAAGACTTTCTCTGATGATCATGAATCTTTCTGAATCAGCTTCCTGAAAAAATGATGCAAGCAGAGTTCTTAGGTATTTTTAAAGCAGAGGTAGTTGGATTCTTATTAAGCAAAGGCTTGATATGTTATCTGGGCTGGTGAGAATGTAGATCTGACATTACTGTCAGGACATTCTATGACCCTATTGAATGGTGAAGCAGACTCAAAGGGCTGAATGGCCTCCTCTCACAAGTAACAATTGTGTATCTTAGATATAATGCTACTAGCTATTAAGTAATATGTAATAAATATATTTACTGTTCACCAAGTTTGAGTCATTCTTTTGCTGTATATTGTATCTGGGCATCCTTCTCCAAATAGTATGAGTAGCTTATGTTGATACCACCAAGAAGGTGTGTCCATACACCTAAGGCATCTCAAAGGTTCCAGCAAAAGACAGCATGTACCAGAGTTTTGACTCCAACATACTGTGCGTACTAGATCAGTTACGCTTTGCACTGAGTTTCCAGTGTGCACTTACATTTTCCAATCTGCTGGTTGCAAACTCAGTGTGTAATCTGCACTGTGTCAGAAAATAGACTGCCTGCTTAAAAAAGGCTCTTAATTGTATTTCTAAGTCCTTAAGTGGTTTCCCCATAAGACCCATGTGCACTGAGATGCGGCTTTGGTAGGAGGAAACAGGAAGAGAGTGTGATGACACTGGGACTCTGATTCCCCCAATGTCAGTTCCCAGGACTTTCCCACTAGCTCTCACTGGACCACACTCCCCAGCTAAATTGGAACATTTCACCAGTAGTTTGTTTCAGTCATTACGTTGTGACCAGTGAGAAGTCAGCTACAAAGATTCCAACTTTAAAAGCTGATGCTTCTTTACTTGGCAGGGCTTCCTGCGTCTGCTTGCCCGACTGAGGGACGGTCTCCTTCAATTCATTTCTGATGGATGCTTGGTATAAAAGCCTCTCCCGGTAGTTGTGAGGGGATTTGGCTTGGATTCTCTAACAGAAGGAAATCAGTAATCAACCACAGCTGCACCAGCAATAACTGAAAAGCAAAACTCCTGCGGATGGGCTCGCTCCCTTGTGACCCACGTGGTACAGTTTGCTGATTTTAACCAGGTTTTGCATTTCATCAGTTGAGGATGCTTTGGTTAAGTAGATCCCTCTTGACTGAAAACCTCACACTCAGCATTTGTCCACTATTGACATCTTCATGCCATCAGCACTGATTTAATATTCTGGTTGAATTCTGATTTTATTTTGACACTGATAAGTTGAACAGATAAAATAATCTCCTGAAGAAATGGGAAATAAGTCCAATTTGCTGATTATTTATAGACTGAAAATAACACAAAATGTTTGATGAAAAAAAAACTCCAGCCTACAACCATATGTTGTGCCTATTGAGAATATGTTTGAACATAACACCTCTGGCAATTTATTCTGCAAGTACTCCTGGCATTGCTTTATAAACCTGTGTCATTGCCAAAGACTGTAAAGTCTCTTGCTTGTTTTTCTTTTCAAAGATTTTATTTTAATTGAAACATATTTTCACACAAGAACACAATGTATAGTTCACCCTTTTCTAGATAAGCTCTTGGTATCAGGTGTTACCTAATATCTCTTGAGAACATAATGACAATATAATTTGGAAGAAGATTTAATGCCCCAAAATGTGAGAGTGAAAATTCAGTTGTGGAGATGCATTCCAGACTGTCTCCAGACAGATGAAGTCATGTACCCTGTCCTAAGTCACAGAAATGGGACAAAATGCACACTTAGGGCCAGGAGATCCACACATCAGGATCCACAGCCAGCAGAGAGACTGTGCCCAATTCCATTGCAAGCAGGAGGCTCAGGTTGATGTCAAAGAAAAGAATGAAAATTTTCTAAAGAATGCCTCATTTATTCCCTAGTCATGCTGTTCAGAGATGCTATTGCACACCTCTGGAACAAGGAGGACTTGAACTCAGGCCTTTTTTGGACCAGGGATAGGGAACACTACCACTGCACCACAAGAGAGCCTAACTAGAGAATGCCTCACCAAAAATAAGCAGTTAATTTCATTTGGGACTGATTGTTCCCTCACTAGTACAGAGTCATAGAGATGTACAGCATGGAAACAGATCCTTCAGTCCAACTTGTCCATGCCAACCAGATATCCCAGATTAATCTAGTCCCATTTGCCAGCATTTTCCCCATTTTCCCCATATCTGTCTAAACCCTTCCTATTCATATACCCATCCAGATGTCTTTTAAATGTTGTAAATGTACCAGGGTCTACCATTTCCTCTGGCAGCTCATTCCATACACCACCCTTTGCTCCTTAAGTCCCTTTTAAATCTTTCCCATATCACCTTAAAACTATGCCCTCTAGTTTTTGATTCCCCCAATCTAGAAAAAAGACTGTGACTATTTACCCTATACACACCCCTCATGATTTTATAAATCTCGATAATGTCACCCCTCAGCCTCTGATGCTCCAGGGAAAATAGCCCCAGTCTATTCAGCCTCTCCCTACAGCTGAAGTCCTCCAACCCTGGCAACATCCGTGTAATCCTTTCTGAACCCTTTCAAGTTTCATAACATCCTTCCTACATCAGGAAGACCAGAGTTGAATGCAATATTCCAAAAGTGACCTAACCAATGTCCTATACTGTTGCAACATGACCTCCCAACTCCAACAATCAATGCACTGACCAGTAAAGGCAAACATACCAAATGCCTTCCTCACTATCCTGTCTACCTGTGACTCCTCTTTCAAGGCAGTAGGAATCTGCACTCCAAGGACTCTTCGTTCAGCAACACTCTCTAGGACCTTACCATTAAGTGTATAAGTCCTGCTAAGATTTACCATTCCAAAATGCAGCACCTCATATTTAACTAAATTAAATTCCATCTGCTACTCCTCAGCTCATTGGCCCATCTGATCGAGATCCCATTGTACTCTGAGGTAACCTTCTTCGCTGTTCACCACACCTCCAATTTTGGTGTCACCTGCAAACTTACTAACTATACCTCCTAAGTTCACATCCACATCATTTATATAAATGATGAAAAGCAGTGGACCCAGCACCAATCCTTGTGGCACACTGCTAGTCAAAGGCCTCCAGTCTGAAAAACAACCCTCCACCACCACCCTCTGTCTTCTATCTTCGAGCCAGTTCCATATCCAAATGGCTACTTCTCCATGTATTCTATGTGATCTAACCTTGCTAACCGGTCTAAACATGAGGAACCTTGATGAACGTCTTACTGAGGTTCATATAGATCACATATACCATTCTGTCATCATCAATCCTCTTTGTTACTTCTTCAAAAAACTCAATCAAGTTCATGAGACACGATTTCCCACATACAAAGCCATGTTGACTATTCCTATCGGTTTTTGCCTTTACAAATACATGTACATCCTGTCCCTCAGGATTCCCTCCTCCAACAACTTGCCCACCACCAACATCGGGCTCTCCGGCCTATAGTGCCCTGGCATTTCCTTACCACCTTCCTTAAATAGTGGCACCACGTTAGCCAACCTCCAGTCTTCCGGCACCTCGCCTGTGTCTATCAATGACACAAATATCCCAGCAAGTGCCCCAGCTATCTTTTCCTCAGCTTCCCACAGATTTATAGAGTACACCTGATCAGATCCAGGGGATTTATCCACTTTTATACATTTTAAGATGTCAAGCATCTCCTCCACTGTAATATGGACATTTTTTGAGATGTTGCTATTTACTTCCCCATGTTCTCTTATCTTCCAAACACTTTTCCACAGTAAACCCTGATGCAAAATATGCATTTAATATCTCCCCCATGTCCTATGGTTCCACACATAGGTGGCCTAGCTGATCTTTAGGGACACTATTCTCTTCCTAGTTACCCTTTTGCCGTTTTGACCTTAATGTATTTGTAGAATCTCTTTGGATTCTACTTAACACTATTTGCCAAAGCTATCTTCTGTCCCCTTTATGCCCTTCTGATTTCCTTTTTTAGTATACTCCTACTGCTTTTATACTTTTCTAAGGATTCAGTTGATCCCTGCTGTCTATATCTGACATATGCTTCCTTCTTTTTCTTGACCAAAACCTAGATTTCTCTCGTCATCCAGCATTCCCTACATCTACCAACTTTGCCCTTCATCCTTACAAGATCATACTGCCTCTGGACTCTCATCACATTTTTGAAGGCTTCTCATTTTCTAGCCGCCCCTTTACCTGAGAACATCTGCCCCCAATCTACTTTTGAAAGTTCTAGCCTAATACCATCAAAATTGGCCTTCCTCCAATTTAAAACTTTGACTTTTTGATCCAGTCTATCTTTTTCAATCATCGTTTTAAAACTAATCGAATGATGGTCACTGGCCCAAAAGTGGTGCCACACTCACACCTCAGTCACCTGCCCTGCCTTATTTCCCAAGAGTAGATCAAGTTTTGCACCTTGGAGGAAGTGAGGACTGAAAAGCTGGAGATCAGAATAGAAAAGTGTGGTGCTGGAAAAGCACAGCAAGTCAAGCAACATCCAAGGACAGGAGAATCGATGTTTCAGGCATAAGCCCTTCATCAGGAATGTGTTGTGGAGCCAGTCCCAGTACCAGAAATCTGACTGTCAGTGTTCCATTCATCTGAGAGTTCATCACCCCCTAAATTTTACAAACCAGCATACCTATTTGATATGGGGTTAGCCACAGGAGAGTCCTGCACTACCTGCCTCCCTGTCCTACCTTTCCTATAGGTCACCCATCTACCTGCCTGTATCTTCGGTTTATCTCCTTCCCTGTAACTGATACCCATATACTCTCTAGCTCCATAAAATTCCTCATTGCCTCTAACTGCTGGCCCAACCAATCCAGGTGATCCAATAAGATTTGCAACCAAACACACTTCGTGAAGACATAATTATCAGTATTCTGGAAACTCTCCCTAATCTCCCACATCCGACAGGAAGAGCACATCACTCCACTAAAGGCCACCTTTGTACCTTAATTATCAACAGACCCAGAAAATAGCACAGTTTGTTGCTCCATAAACACTGCTCCAGGCCAGCTTAGTAACTATGATTTTATATTTTTAAAGTTTAATCAATAGGCAGATCTCAATAACAACATATGATATAAAAAAAGGTGTACCCACTATTGTAGCTTAATAAAAGAAAATCAGTTTGGTTAAATTTTAAAAAGTCACATAGCTGCTGCCTGACTGTGAGCTCTCACACACAGGTTAATGTGAATTTTGCTGTTTGTTAATTTTTCTTAGAACGAACACCGATGTCCAGAGATATATGAAAACAGACAGTAAAGGCAACAGTTGTGCAGGTTACTGCTGGACCAGACAGCAGTGTAGGTTTCTTTTTCTGTTTGCATCACTTTCCATGTTGTCACTTCCCTTTGTCTGTCTTCCTCCTTTTCAAAGTGCCATTGTTTTGATTTTTTTTCCCATAGTTTTGTGACTTTACTGGCTGATCCTCAAGTTGACATTAATACCAAGCATGGCTACTAGAATTTCTCAGCAAACCTGCATCCTCCATTTGAACCCTAGGCCTCCACTACATCACGGAATAGGAACTGATGCTCGTGATCCTACCGCAGAGCAGATATGGATTGATTTAAGAAGACCTCAATCATGTTGTCTGCCAACTGCATCATCTGGTCCTCCTTGTACACACAGAGATTACAGACAGCATTCAGAAGCCGATCGCTCAAGCTTGGAGGCCCTCAAGCTAATGGTACAACCATTCAATTGAGCTGGATACAAGACCATGTTGCTCACCTTGATCTGAGCAAGCAGGGCCAAGTCAGGATGTACATATGGATGGTATGGTGGCACAATGGATAGCACTGTTGCCTCACAGCGCCAGAGACACGGGGTCAATTCCTGCTTCAGGCGAGTCTCTGTGTGGAGTTTGCACATTCTCCCCGTGGATTTCCTCCCACAATCCAAAAATGTGTAGGTTAGGTGAATTGGCTATGCTAAATTGTCTGTCGTATTAGGTGAAGGGGTAAATGCAGGGGTCTGGGTGGGTTGCGCTTTGGCGGGTCGATGTGGACTTGTTGGGCCGAAGGGCCTGTTTCCACACTGTAAGTAATCTAATCTAATAGTTCAGAGTTAAATAAATGCCTGCTTATTGAATGTCAGTGTGTTTTTTTTGGGAAAAATATAGTTTGCCCCCTCTTCACTTTAGAGTAATTTCAATGCAGCTCTTTATTGTTCCCTCCTTCACCCTGAAGCTTGTCAAACCCATGGAACAGAATCTCCAATGTTTCATGGACAGCTTTATCTTGTGATACCCTTCATGAGGGCTGACACGGCCATAAATGTTATGAATGCCAATTAAGTGACTGCCTGGAAAAACAAACCCATGGAATAAACCATGGCTATGGTTGCAAAGAGAGATCCAAACCACAGCTCTTCAAAAGAGAGTAGAGGCATGTTAAAGCAGGTTGTACCGTGATTTCTTTTGTCAACAAAGATAACAAAAGTCAAATAATCCCCACTCAAAAATAAGCACAACAAGCCACTTCCTTCAGACTATATCACAAACCACAGAGACTTTTTGTTTTTTCACCTTTTTAAGGACACACAAGAGCTGGATTTAAAAAGATAGTTTCAACCCTACTAGAATGGACTTGTGGGACTGAACGCTTCCATGTGTACAAGCTGGGGGGTCAAGTGTTAACATTCTGTGGCTGTCACAATCAAAAACTGTCCCATAGTAATCAGGTAAAGACTGTTTCCCTCTCCAAGAGCTCTAAACCAAACCAAAGAAAACAAGACAATAACAGGACATTCTCTCACCTTGAAGGATGAAATTCAATTACTGTTGAAAATAATTGGAACTGTAGAATCTCGACAAATCTGCAAGACAAAAGATCATGAAACCTACCTTGCAACTGCTAATGTCCAGGCTAATGGGAATCTCCAATGCAATGGCTGCAATCTTCATTATCCACTCTCTGCAAACAATTCAGAGAGTGATCTGTATTTCTTAAAACTGTTCTCCTTTGGGATCACATCTTATGTATGCATGTGAGTGCATTATGCTACTAATTCATAATCAATAAACTCACTCATTAGTAATTTTAAAATGTCCAGTTAAATTGTCTCCTTTTAAAATAAGAGTTAATTTGTCTCTGGAAGAACAGTTCCAAAAGAGGAATGATCATTTTTATATTTAACCTTATTATGACCGACCAAGGGGATCGGTGAATTTAAAAAACGAGAGCCTCCTTTCCTGAGAGCTAAACAATTTAGGGTATGACATGAAACCATAAACTGAGGAACTCGCCCTGGACCTGCTCATAACAAGCTCATAACTTGTGGTAATTCCTATTAACTGAAAGTAAAAAGGCAAAGAGTTTCTATTTGAAAATTGACCTTTACGACCAATCTGGAATCTATCCTTTGTTTACATCCATGCATTCACCATTATTTATTTAGCAAGGTCGGTTTCATGATTGAGAAGAAACACAATCTCAATTTTGCCTTCCTTAACCTAGGTACACATTTCTCCAATCATTGACCAGGTTGAGACTCGTTAACTTTTTAACATTGATAATAATGATAGGACCAATGCCTTTCTGATTGGCATAGCTCAGCGCATTCTTGAGGCAAGTCAGAACATTCACAAGGCAATTCATAACCTGAGCACAAAAACTTTTCAAGCAGACTTCATCAAATCATTCTGTATATGTAGACTCAGTTACTAATATATATCATTCATCTAGATTTTAACTCTTTTTAAAAATGGGTTAGCACTCACTGTCATGATGAGAAAGGGTCACCAGGCCTGAACCATTAACCCTGATTTCTCTTTACAAATACTACCAGACCAGTTGAGATTTTTCTAGCAATTTTTTGTTTGTCTTTCTGATTTGCAGCATTTGCAATTCTTTCGGTTGTTATTTAGATTTTAAACCATTTTGTGATTGATGGTAAAATTTCATAATCAGAAACATCACCACAGCTGACACAATAATATATGTTAATGGTGGTTTAAGTTTTTTTTCAATGTCTGAGGAGTGTAGAAATCTCCTTTCCTCAAATGTATTATGGACTCCCTCTTCCTTAGAGAGAAGAATAGAGTCTTTTATTTTTCACCATCCCTGCTCTAATGTAACAATCTCCCAATTTTAAGCCAGGTGTTTGTCAAACATTTCTATGAAGGGGAAAAAGCTGTATAAAATTTCACTAGGGCTTGACATTCTGTAATTGTGTAAGGTGAGTGAGAAAGAGTCAAAATGCTTCATATCACTTCCCAGTTTCATTTCTATACACATTCCTTCTAAATGTCAGCCAGTTCTATAAATATCACAATAAGTTCATTCTCAAATATATCTTTGGAATCTGTTTTAAATATGTCAGATGAACTCCACATTAACTATCCCCTCTGTTCTTCATATATTGTCATATGATCTTTAACATTCTCTGGAAGCACGAGATGGGGTTTTCATTTAATATTATTTGCAGGATAGTCAGCTTCAAGAATTTATTTTGTCAGTACTACATTGCACTAAACTAAAGTTATGTTTTTGAGGCTTAAATTGAGGCACAAACTCACAATCCCATGATTACCAACTGAGTCATACTGAGAAAGGCACTCTATCCTCATAGCCATTCTCTTTATTTTTCTAACTCCATTCTAACAGCAGTGCTATAGAAATCAGCATGTAAATAGGTCCCAAATAATTCATGCATTTACTTGAATGGTAGGAGCAAACTAGGTTTCACACTGAGATTCACAATGGTATTATTAAGCTTTTAGTTTGCTAAGATACGTTTGAGTTACTTCACCTCATCTACATGGGGCAGCAAGTCGTTGTACTGTACCAACACATTTATATAATCCTTTTACACATGAGATGTTTGTTAGACTAACCAGTGTTAGGACAGACAATTCCTAGTGGACCCAGTTAGCACACTGGCTGCATGAACAATGACTGCACAGTCATTATTGTGTTATAGACACTTTGCCTTGCAGTTTTAGAGACTTGAGTTGTCAAATGTAATTGTGCGGAATATGTGATATGCATACAATTCCCAGTGCTTGAACTTCCAGGGTTTCTATTGATTAAACTGCTGCAGTAGTTTGTGTCAGTGACCCTCAATTCATTGGCATTGATTTTGTTTAAGTAAGAACAAGAAATGTTTGTGTGAATTGATTCACATTTCCCCCAATCTCTTCTTATACCATACTGTAGAGTTCCTATCAATAAAGATTCACTATATGATGTCTGTTCTTATTATTTTACAGCATGTAGCACTATCTTATTCTGTATTTCTGAGAAATTCATTCGTTATACCAAATTAAGAGATAGCAAAATTCATCCATCATTTTTGGTGTTAAATCATGACTAAGATTGACATAATTATTTCTACATCTTTTCTTCAATTTTTTAAATGTCTGTCTTTTCACCTTTCATTATTTCCAAAGTTTGGGCCATGCATATCCATTGTATTGGTCCATGCTTATGAGCAAATTTTTGCAGTGGCTTGCCATTGTCTTCCAAACTATTACTGGCCAGAAAACTCTTCTACTCTTACTACTACCCTAAAGGCATTTTGGAAAGAATCATAGACTGCTGATCAATGTGTTTTATTACATTATGAGGACATCATCCTTAACCAACAAGTCTTGGCATGAGACTTGAATCAGGACCTTCTTGCTTAGATTAGTGACATTACCATTGTGCCACAAGACCTCCATCAATGAAGTAATCTAGCTAAATACCTATTGTGCAGACTCAAAAAAACCCTCCTGATTGAACTATTGCAGCCAAAGGGGGATGTAGGACCTGACCACTATAGGTAGGATTTGTTTACACTTGCACAAAATTAAAACATCACACCTTTACTTCATATAATCCTATGGAAACAGACCATTTGGCCTAAGGAGTCCACACCAACACTCCAAAATGTGTCCCACCTAATCCCTGTAATCCTGCACTTTCTCCATGGCTAATCCACCGAGCCAGCACAAATTTCACATGACCAATCCACTTAACCTGCACATCTGTGTGGACTGTGAGAGAAAACCAGAGCACCTGGTGAAAACCTACACAGACGAAGGGAGAATGTGGATCGCCACACAGACAGTGTCCCAAGGATAGAATTCAATCCAAGTAAAAACAAGGACTGCAGATGCTGGAAATCAGATTCTAGATTAGAGTGGTGCTGGAAAAGCACAGCAGTTCAGGCAGCATCCGAGGAGCAGGAAAATCGACGTTTCAGGCAAAAGCCCTTATTCCTGAGGATTTTCCTGTTCCTCGGATGCTGCCTGAACTGCTGTGCTTTTCTAGCACCACTCTAATCTAGAATTCAACCCAGGCCCCTGGCGGTATGAGGCAGCAGTGCTAACCACTGAGCCACCCTACCACCCCATCACTGGTTTTTACTTGCTGACTTTTAGTTGGATTAGAAGCAAATTAATTTCCTCCATTTCTTTTGACTTTATGCAACTGTGTTTATCAGAATACCAGAATCTGTTTGTCAGAATGGCCCGTTTCCATACTGTAGGGAATTTAATCTAACCTAAACCACTGACTTTCTTTCTAGGCCAAGCAATGCCTTGATTTTTCATCCTAATTTTCAAATCCTCAAAGGCCTCATGTGTCTTTTGTAATTGCCTCCAACCTAATAACATCTGAGATACCTGAAATCATCTAATTCTGACAACTTGAATATATCTTATCTCTACCTATAGTGCAACATTGACAACTGTGTTTTCAGCTCTATCCCTCCATCAAACTTTACATCTTTCTACCTCTCTTCCCTTATTGAAGAAGTTCATAAAAACCTATCTTTTTGGCCAAGCTTTTGATGGTTGCTCTAATATCATGTTTTGCTTTGTAGTGTCTCGAGAAAGTGATACGGAAAATTCTATTTATATTCATTAATGGAATCTAGGCATTGCTGGCTGGACCAGCATTTATTGCTGTTAAAGATTCTGCATGAATGCTAGTTACTGCTGAATATTTTAGTGAAATTCGTAAAACTACTCCTGTTATTTAGATGAGGCGAAGAATGAATGTCAGCATTTTTCAGGCTGGCTTCTTTGGACACATGTTGAAGTCATAAAGCATACTTGGTACTTTTAGTTGGACCAGAAACAAATTAATTCCTCCATTGGTCTTGACTTTATGCAGTAATAGTCAACCGTGTTTGTCAGAATACTACTGGCATTTAGAACACGAGAAGAGAGGGACCAAAATGTCAAAATCATATCTTACAAGCATTTCATGTAACACTTAGGCAGCTGACACATGCAAAGACCAGCACCTACAAATTCTCTTTCAAATCACATTCCATTCTATCTCCATTCCTTCACTGTCATTCAGGTAAACTCCTAAGAATCCCTCCTGAAAAGTTTCATTTGTGTGCCTCCATGACATAGACTGTAATGGTGCAGGAAAGTGGTTTGCTATCATTTTATTGAGGACAATAGGGATTGGTAATAAATACTGCTATTAATATTTTTTCCATGATTTGTTTTTAAGAACCCACATTTAAATATGGCATGTGGGAAATAAGTGGATGTCACAAAAAAGCAAGTTAATCATTGATAAGACCATCAAAGCTGAATCTTGGATCTGGTTCTAGTAATAAAATTTTGTATCTAAGGATTGATTAAATAATGCAGGAGAACCCATATCTAAGTTGAGCATAAGAACCATCTTTTCTATTATCTGAGAGGAATGCATCACTCAAAAGTGATAATTAAATATCAGAGCTGATTTAATGGATTGATTTCTTTAATATTGAATGATACGTTTAACAATTCTTTTGTTTCCAGCCCTTCCTTGATGTACCAAGGGGGTAAACTATAATTCTACTACTGCAACCAAAGTAAAATTTGGAAGAGGTAAGAGCCAGTCCATACACAGCAAAACAAAAACTGTGTTAACTGTGTGCCAAGTACAGGTAATGGGGTAGCCACATATTAAACAAATTATATACATTCACTCCAAGTCTCATGTGTGTTTGCATTCTCACAATGCTTTGTTTAACTGTCAGAACAGCATTGAGAACCATTTCTCCATTTACTATATTTGCAGCTCTTTTCAATAGGAAAGCTTCATTCTTCATGGCGCAAACATTAATTCTGAAAGCATGAGGCCAGATTTCTGAGTGGTTTCACTGCCCGTTGCGTTGCTGAGCCAATTCATTTCTGATAGGCCTGCATTTATTGCATCTCCTTAATTGCCTTGCAGATGATGATCTGGAGAGCTGCCTTCTTGAACCGCTGCTGGCCTTGGGGTGTTGTGACATCCAAAGTGCTATTCGAAAACAAGTTTCAGGATTTTGACCCAACAACAGTGAAGGAATGGCAACACAGTTTTATGTCAAGGTGATGCAAGACCTGACGGGGAACTTCCAGGTGGTGATGTTCCAATAGGTGTACATTCTTTGTTGTTCTCGGTGGTAGGAGGGCACTGGTTTTGAAGAAGTTGGCTAAGGAACTTTCATGGGTTATACAATGTATCCCACTAATGGCACATACAACTGTCATTGTATCTTGGTGATGAAGTAAGTGAAGGTGAGTGATGGAATGCCGGTTAAGTGGGCTGATTTGCCCTGAATATTATCAAGCTTTTTGACTATTGTTGAAGATGCTGAGTGCTGTTGATGTTATTTGCACCTGACCAAGAAAGTTTCTGCCAATTCCTTTCAGCTTGAATCTTATTTTCATTTGTAGGTTCAGCACATTCAAATTCAATAGCATTTGACAAGCATGGATCCAATTTCACATGACAGAGCTGGGCTGGATTCACATTTGGAAATTGTCTACCACTTCCTTTAAATGGCACCAGGCATGCGAGCAGTAAGGATATAGAATGTGGTTTAAAGACTAAAACGACTGGCTCCAATTGTAATAAAAACCTCGAGTAAGATTTGATGACACACTTGAAGAATGTCTTCAAGGTATTTAATAGACAGAGGCACCCAAAAAAATGGAACTTGACATTTCAAAGAAACATCATGCCTATGTCACACTAGAGGTCAGTCTCCAATGATGAATGGCAACTGACAGCTGTGACTGCAAAGTCTACAGCCCTCATTTGTGTGAACACCATGGGACATTTTTCTTCATTGCAGGATTCAATGGAGTGTGTGGCAGCTTCACTGTAATATGCATCAGCGCCATATCTCAGAAACAACCGGAGGTCTCCCCAGAAGCAGACTGTAGCGACAGCAGGGAGCTAATTAGATAGCAGGCTTTATATTAGTATTCAGACAACTATGGGGTCACACATTTGCGACTCAGGGCTCTCATCATCTGAGAACTGCCAATAAACAAAGTGATCAAGGGGTTCTCAGAACCTGGGCTCAGTTCAATTTCATTACAGAAAACCTTCAGAACACAACCAAGCCAGTCCTTTGAACTGGTGTACAGTGTCATATATGACATACAAGCCTTCTCCGTCTCTCTATCCTCTGTAACACCACCGTCCTTTCTTCCCATTCTACCACTATTGTTTGCTCATGTATGCATTCTTTTCAAAGTATCAACAACATTGCTTCAGCTATTTGACATGGCAGAAAATTCCACATTCTCACTTCTCTATAATGAAAATCTTATTGCATTCCTCATTTGGTTTAATTACATTTTACACTTAAGCCTTCTTTCTTCTGGACTCACCCACTACAGGAAGCAGATTCCATACATTCATTGTATCAAACCTAATCATCATTTTAAAGACTTCCATTACTTGAGAAATGCAAATAGTCACTGTGAAAGCTTGCTGGGCTAAATGTTACTGCGCTCTGGAAGCTACTGGTAGGGAGAACAAAAGATTTCAGTTAATCCTGTTCCCATGCCTGCAGACCCCTGATTATGTCACAGGCACTTTTCCTGTATTGGGGGAACCACCGCGCAGCCTTCCTGTATGCTATTGAGCAGCAAATTAAGTGCTCCTCTCAACAGCACTGGGATTTTATCCACAGTCAGCAGTACACACCCTGGTCAGCAGTACAAGTGCTACATAGGGCTAGCAGTCGAGTCCATTGCTCCCACTCCACCTCCCACTCCAGTGTTTCCTTGCCCTGTTGATCCCACTCACTGCTCCCCTGACCCTCTCCTCTACTATCTGGCACCAATGAGGCCTAGACAGTCCAATTCATGGTATGGCCACTTCACAACAGATTGCAGCTCCAGCAATGGCCACAGCTCCCATTGGTGCAGATGAAACAAAGGGCTGCTGGCCATGTGATTAGCCGAGAAGTCCCAGGGGCAGAACCTCCTCTTCAATGAAGGCAGAGTCCCACCTCAATGGCTAAACATCTTCTAAATGTCTCAGAATAAGCCAGCCAAATACAGGTGATCCCACCACCAACCTTTGCACTGAGGATTCCTTGCTCCTACAAAACAAACTGCCCACTATTTCTCCAAGTATTATCACATGCCTGACATTCCGCTGACCACCAAGTACCACATCTCAATCTTGAGATGACATCTTTTGCAAAGATTATGTGATAAAGCATTGCCTCCTCATTTCTCTCTACCTTTGTGCAATCTTTAGCACGGTTGATCTTCCTTGTCTCCTTCACCCACCTCTTCTTATTGTCCAGTTGTTTGACCGTGCCCTTGGCTAGGTTCATTCCCAACTACCTGAACCATTTTCTGCAAAGTCTTCTCTTCCTCCTTTCATATTGTCAACTCCAGAGTTTTTAAACTGTTTATTTTTGGCCTCTTCCAATTTGTCATTTTCATTCCATTCCTTGGTGACATTACCTGAAGATATATCAGTATCCACAGGTATGCTAATGACGCCACTCAGTTCCTTCATTACTTTTGATTTGTAACATTGTTTGTCAAGTATTCAGCATTAAGCAACAAAAGATGTCTTTGGAACAACAAACTCATTGCCATGGAACCCCAATGTACACTGTTACTTGGATTCCAATCTATCACTGTCACTGTCTGAGAGTGAACTAAGCTGTTTGCAAGCTTACTATCCAGAGCTAAATGTCTAGTGTGATATCTTCTCTAATACTAAGATCGCTTACTTTGACCTTCACAACATTGCAGTTCTCTATCCTTGCCTCAGGGAGTCTTCTACTATACTTTTGTTAATTCCAGGTTAGACAATTTCTATAGCCCCTTGAACTACTGGCTTTATTGTATTCTAATGTACTGAATCCTCCCAGAGAGACATAAACTGTCCATCGTGGTGTCTGAGTTCCTATCCTGATGCAGAGAGGAGGAAATCTTTCATCATGCTGGTAAACAAGCAATATGAATGGTGGTTCGTGTTCCCTTGGCAACTTCCATTGACCGAGGGTTGTTGGGAGGTCAGGGAGAGTTTGGCAGCAATACAAAAATTCAGATACCTCAAATTATTCAGCTATTACAAAAAAAACACAGTGAAAAGTTTACTGAATCACTCTTACCTTGAAAATTAGACAAAATGATTGCGACAAGGGATACATCAAAAAGTTAGGAATTTATGGTTATGCGAATCATAGATTATAAGAATAAACATGATCTTCAGAATAAATGAAACCAAGAAAGGTTAAGATTCAGAATAAAGCAATCCTTACATGGAACTCAAACACTACGATGGACAGTTCATGGAAATAAAAGTTTGCTCGTGCAGATTGATGTGGAGGCATACATTTTTCTATGCAAACCTCTTTTGTCCAGCAAGGCAAAAGGTGGACAATTTAAACAGTCATCACCAATTTGGAGGAACACTTCAATGCCACTAAAGGTGGCAGAGAGTTTGAAATTTGGAACTAAAAATGAGAAAAGCAGTTAAACTGTTAGTGAGTACATTGTTGATTTGACAAATTCATCATTCCATTGCAACCTTGGCACATGTGTAGCTTAAACATTACAAGATAAATGTGTGTGTGATTTGGGGGATAAATTGAATATAATAAGCAAACAAAAATATTACACTTGAGTTATCATGCAAATTGATTTTACCGTGGAGATGGCACCAACGATGCTTGTAAATCTTGTTCGAGGCAAATATCTAGTACAGCCTCTGTCAACTATTGAAAGGCCTTGAGTCTAATCTTGAGTAGACCTGATCAGTATAGTGCTGTTGCTAATTGTTTATTGACTTCTTATCATTGCGATGACAGCCACGTAGCATAGGCCTTATTGGCCAAATGATGAATACTATATGACAACTTCCTGTAAAGCAAAAGCCAAAGTACCAAAATAAGAAAGACGACTTATTCCAGTTGTGATAGAAAACATCAACATCATAACCATAGAGTTTGCAATCCTGAAGAGAATACCAAGCGCTTAAGCTGAGTATACCTAGACATGTACAGTATTTATGCCACTAATGATAATTCGAATGACAGACTTTTATACACAGCTAATATTAAATCAACAGAAAATCAACATTTGCCTCAATCCACCTGTAGATTTCCCATTATGTCTGGTCACACGGATCAGAGCATTTTCAGTTACTGAGAGGACAGTTTAACTGAAAACCTACTCTGGCATTAGAAAGGTGTGGACAATTGAGTCCAAAGTCCAATAAAAAGGACAAATTTCCCAATGTTACAGTGAGATGTATTAACAAAGAATTGTTAATAAGTCAAGATTGGCATTGCAAGCTGAAGTTAGATTAGAAGCATGTTTTTAAGTCAAGACAACTAAAACATTTGATTACCTTTCAAATAGCTACAGCAACATTTGAGAGGACAATTGGGAAGGTATGTTCTTTTTTAGATTTCTTACAGTGTGGAAACAGGCCCTTCGGCCCAACAAGTCCACACCGACCCGCCGAAGCGCAACCCACCCATACCCCTACATTTACCCCTTGCCTAACACTACGGGCAATTTTGCATGGCCAATTCACCTGACCTGCACATCTTTTGACTGTGGGAGGAAACCGGAGCACCCGGAGGAAACCCACGCAGACACGGGGAGAACGTGCAAACTCCACACAGTCAGTCGCCTGAGGCGGGAATTGAACCCGGGTCTCTAGCGCTGTGAGGCAGCAGTGCTAACCACTGTGCCACCGTGCCGCCCACCTAAGCCTGTGCGGAAGCAGGCTTAATACAGATGAAGGCATTCCTGAAACATTGATTCTCCTGCTACTTGGATGCTGCCTGACCTGCTGTGCTTTTCCAGCACCACACTCTCAACCAGGCTTCATATAGAGTAGTATATTGCAAGGCTAGGTCAGTTTCTTTAAAATCATCAGCAAGTTGTGGGTGCTGCTAACTAGGCCAGCATACATTGCCTATCTCGAATTGTTTCAGCGAAGATGGTGCTGAATTGGCCTTTTGGAATCATTGCTGCCCTTGTGGTACAGGAGCACTCTCAGTGCTGTAAGGAAGTTCCAAGATTTTGACCTGCTGACAGTGAAGGAATGGCAGTATGCCTCCAAGACAGGATGGTAAGTGACTTGGAATGGAACTTGCAGATGTTGGTACTTCCATGTACTTCTTGCTCTTGTTCTTCTGGGTGCTAGAGGCTGGGAAGGTGCTGTTGAAGGAATCTTGGTAAATTATTACAGTGCAACAATCTCAGAACAAGCATTGTATTTGCAAACTTTATATCACATGGGCCTCTTAATGGTACATGGTGCATTGCCATTGCTGGTGAAGATAGCAAAATCACATTGTACTGATCATTTACATGCAGAGAGGACAGAACTCCTCTACTTGTACATCAATGTCTGCAGTTGCAATGATATATCGAATTGTTCACGTTTGCTGCATGTAACTGTGGGGACAACTGCTCTTCAGGGTTCCCATACTGCCATGACTTTTGAGACTGCTGAGCATTTTCACTCTGGCTTTCTCATAGCTCTAGCATTGGCTTGGTCATTTTGTCAAAGGGAAACTTGGCTTTCTGTCACATTCCCTTTATTTTGTCACTCACCCTGTAGCTATTTTTGTTTCCTGTAGTTTCTTCACTACTGGAGGAATAGTTTGGGTGCTGCATAGCTGACCCTAGACTGGATGAGTTTCCATGTTTTGAGTAGGTATATTTCTTCACCCAAGAAATGCCATGTACAAATCTGTCCCAGATTTGTTCAATTTCTTTATGATTCCTTTTGTAATAGTTACTGTCAATTCAGTCTCTTCACTTGACTGGGTATGTGTGGAGGTGATGTACGGCACTGAATTTCACAATCTCTTCTAAAGCAGCTGAATTCCTACAGAGATTATAACCTTTGAAGTTCTGCTTGTGAACTTAGTGCCCAACTCCTCATACTTTCTATGCAGAACCTTTTTCCTAGTTCATCCTATGTCAGTGATACTTACGTGGACTCTGACCACTGGTCCACCACTCTCACTGCAAGTTCAATTCCAGCCACCTCCTCAAGGGTAACTTGATATGGGCAACTAATGCTGATCCAGCCAGTGTTGTGTACATCTTTAAAAAGCGTTGGATTGTGCCTCAGCTTAAAGCAATACCATATCTGTTCTAACGTTAATGCACTTCAACTAATGGTAGACGATCTCAGAGCTCCTCCTAACATTGATAGATTTCTTGAAAGTAAGTTTCCCCTCTATCTGAAGCTGTGTTCTCAATGTCTGATCATCTCATCATTGGGCAGAAAAGATCCTATCTTAGAATCTAGCTAGATGTTCCAGTCTGGTTACATACTGATCATAAGTAAGAACAAAGAACAAAGAATATTACAATACAGGAACAGACCCTTCAGCCTTCCAAGCCTGCACTGATCCAGATTCTCTTTCTAAACCTGCCACCTATTTTTTAAAGATCTGTATCTCTTTGCTCACTGCCCATTCATGTATCGGTCTAGATGCATCTTAAATGATGCTATTGTTCCTGCCCCTACCACCTCCACTGACAATGCATTCCAGGCAACCACCACTTCTGCATGAAGAACTTTCCCTGCATATATCCCTTAAACTTTTCCCCTCTCACTTTGAACTCGTGACCCCTAGTAATTGAGTCCTCCACTCTGGGATAAAGTTTCTTGCTATCCACCCTGACTACACATCTTATGATTTTGTAGGCCTCAATCAGGTCCCTCCACAACCTCCTTCTTTCAAATGAAAATAATCTTAATCTACTCAACCTCTCCTCATAGCTCGCATCCTCCATACCAGGCAACATCCTAGTGAATCTCCTCTGCACCCTCTCCAAAGCATTCACATCCTTTTGGTAATGTGGTGACCAGAATTGTATGCAGTATTCCAAATGGGGCTGAACAAAAGTCTTGTACAACTGTAACATGAGTAATATTAGAATGTGGCTCAAATTGGTTGTTCAAAAGCTGCAAAATGTCTCCCATCCTACAATACAGCCCATGGCACTGTATCCCAACATGAATATCAGACTTGCTATAGTTACATGACAGAATGGAAAAAAACAAATCCCAATTCTGTCTCAGCTCTTAATTCATTTTCCACAGCAGCAGGGAATAGAAAATGCATAGCCATTGTGATTCACCCAGTAATTGAAAGTTTTTTTTTCATTTTTACAATGTCCTTGCTATTTCTTTCAGTAACTGTCTTTCTTCCAGCTCTGGAAATCCGAGCATTTTTAGCTTCACTATTTCAACGCCATATTTGAAGCGATGTTTTGTACTGGTTGCCACAGGCTGCACATAACGAAGCTTACAACAGAGGTGGCAGTCACATGACTATGGAAAGCCATCCAGTAAAGCAATTACAATTGCATTTTTTCCAACACATAGCACTTGTATTGAAAACAATTAGCAGTGTCACAGAAAATGCACAGCTTGAAAAGGAAGTGTTTGGAATCATACTGGAATCAAAGGTTTTCACCAGTTTTCTTTGGGTGTGAACTTCATGTTAGTAATAGATCATGAAACTGTAGCAGCTGTTTTGAAACAAATGCCAGCAACACAAATGATGACAGTGTCAAGAAATTTGTGGTGGGTATGCCTTTTTTATAGTCTAATTAAGCATTAAATATCACAATGCAAAAGACAAAGCCATTTTTGATGCACTTGTATATATGAATGTCTGAAATGCAAACAGTAGAAGACCATTTGGCCCCTCAACCCTGTTTGACCGTTCAGTAAGATCATGGCTGACCTGTTTCCATTTCAAACTCCAGTCCTGATAATACTTGATCCCATGCCTAACAAGGATCTAACCACCTCTGTCCCAAAAATATTCAATGAAGCTGCCTCCAATGCCTTCTGAAGCAGAGAGTTCCAAAGTCACCCTATAAGAGAAAAAGAATTTCCTCATCTCTGTCCCGAAAGGGTCACCCCTAATTTTAACATATTACCTCTGAGTTCTGGACTCACCTAAATGAGGTATATATCCACTTTGTCAAGATAATTTAGCCCATACAATCTATCTTTATAAGACAACACTTTCATTCCAGGTATTAATGTAGTGAACCTCCCATAAACCAGTTCCAATGCATTTACATTTTTCTTTAAACAGAGAGACCAAAACATTAACACGATATTCAAGAATGTGGTCTCAACATTACCTTGTCTAACTTAAGCACAACATCCCTACTTTTATGTCCAATTTCACCCATCATAAAGAACAGTATCCCATTAGCCTTCTTAATTAGCTGCGTAATAAATTTTTGTGACTCATGAGCTAGAATACCTCAGAATTCTTCAGTTATTCTCCATTTAAGTCATATTTTGCTTTCTTGTTCTTCCTGCCAAAGTGATTAACTTCCCATTTTCTGACATTATACTTCATCAGCCAGATTTTTACCCAATCACTTAAATTGTCTATATTTTCCTGCATCATTGTTTTTGGTTTTCTTCACAACATACGTTACTAGTTGTCTTGGTGTTGTCTGAAAAAGTAGCTATTATGCTTTGATTGCTCTCAGTTAAGTCATTACAGAGTGATAGGGTCATACAGCATGGAAACAGACCCTTGTCTATGCTGACCAAGTTTCCCAAACTTAACTAGTCCAACTGCTTGCATTTGGCTCATATTCCTCTACACCTTTCCTATTCATGAACCTGTCCAAATGTCTTTTAAATGGTGTGACTGTGTCTGCATCTATCACTTCTTGCAGTAGTTCATTCTGCATACAAACCACCCTCTGTGTGAAAACGTCACCCCTCAGGTCCATTTTAAATCTTTCTCCTCCCATCTTAAAAATATACCCTTAGTTTTGAACCTCCCTCACTCTAGGGAAAATACTTTTGCTGTTCACCTTAGCTATGCCACTCATGATTTTATGAATCTTTATTTTATGAATCTTTATCTTCAACCTCCTATGCTCCAGTGAAAAAAGGTCCTATACTATCCAGCCACTCCTTTTAACTTAAACCCTCCAGTCCCAGCAACATTCTGGTAAATCTTTTCTGAACCGTCTCCAATTTAATAAATCATTCCTGTAGCAGGGTGACCAGAACTGCATGCAGTGCCCTCACCAAAGTCCTGTACAATCTCTGCATGACGTTCAAACTCCTATACTCAATGGTCTGAGCAATGAAGGCAAGTATGCTAAACATTTTTTTTAACCACTCTGTCTACCTGCGATGCAACTTTCAAAGAACTACATACCTGAACTCCTAGGATCTCTGTCTCTTTGTTCGACTATACTACCCAAGAACACCGAACCACTTTCATTGAACCACTTAAATTGTAAAAGTTAAGATCCCAACACAAACTTCTGGAGAACTCTACTCATCACATCCTGCCAATCAGACAGGGATCCATTTATGTATAGTATCTGTTTCTGCCAGCCACCCAATCTTATGCCCATTCAACTGCAAAACCTGCTGCAGGCTGAACAGGCTGTAGCTATTTTCTCTGGAGCATCGGAGGCTGAGGCGTGACCTTATAGAGGTTTATAAAATCATCAGTAGGGTGAATAGTCAAGGTCTTCTCCCCAGGGTAGGGGAGTCCAAAGCTAAAGGGCACAGGTTTAAAGTGAGAGAGGTAAGATTTAACAGATCTAAGGGGCTACTTTTTCACACAGAGGTTCGTGCATATATGGAATGAGTTGCCAGAGGAAGTGTTGGAGGCAGGTACAATTACAACATTTAAAAGGAATCTGGGTGGGCTTATGAGTAAGAAGGGTTTGGAGGGATATGGGCCAAATGCTAGCAAATGGGGCTAGATTAATTTAAGATATCTGGTGGACAGGGGCAAGTTGACCAAAAGGTTTGTTTCTATTCTGTACATCTCTATGCCTCTATGACCATCAGCTTTTATTTTGCATTATGCTCTTCTTGTCGGATGTGGGAGTTTCCGGAGAGTTTAAGGGTTACCAAGAATTATATCTGCAATAAATGTTGGTGGTTGCGAATCCTGCCATATTGAATGGATCGGTTGGAATGACAGTTAGGGGGAATGAGGAATTTACAAGGGCTAGGGGATAGGATGGATGGCAGTTATAGGAAGGGAGAAAAGCCACAGATACAGTCAGGTAGATGGATTAACTGCAAGAAAGGTAAAAGAGGTAGAGAGGTAGTACAGGAGTCTTCTGTGGCTATACTTATTTCAAACAAGTATGCTGTTTGGGAAAATGAAGCGGGTGATGGACATTCAGGGGAATGTAGCATGAACAGCCAAGTTTCTGGTATCAAGAATGACTCTCATGTAATGACGGGTACATCGAGTTCCAAGCGATTGATTGTATTAAGGGATTAGGTAAAAACAATGACTGCAGATGCTGGATACCAGATTCTGGATTAGTGGTGCTGGAAGAGCACAGCAGTTCAGGCAGCATCCGAGGAGCAGTAAAATCGACATTTCGGGCAAAGGCCCTTCAGCAGGAATAAAGTCAGAGAGCCTGAAGCATGGAGAGATAAGTGAGAGGAGGGTGGGGGTGGGGAGAAAGTAGCATAGAGTACAATAGGTGAGTGGGGGAGGG
>NC_057713.1:27116124-27141886 GCF_004010195.1 Chiloscyllium plagiosum
TCTTGAACATATGTGGGGAGTTCCTGGACTAGGGGGGATAGGACAGTGTCGAGGTAGGTAGAGATGAGTTCAGTGGGGCAGGAGCATGCTGAGACAATGGGTCAGCCAGGGTGGTCAGGCTTGTGGATCTTGGGAAGGAGGTAGAACTGGGCAGTGCGGGGTTCCTGGACTATGAGGGAGGAAACTGTGGGTGGGAGATCTCCTGAGGTGATGAGGTTCTGTATGGTCTTGGAGATGATGGTTTGGTGATGGGGGGTGGGGTCATGGTCGAGAGGGCGGTAGGAAGAGGTGTCCTCGAGTTGGCGTTTGCCTTCAGCGGCACAGACAGACATTTCTGTGGTCAGCAGCGAAAAATCAGAATGGTGTGTTGCCTTCCTGGTGCTAGAATCAAGTATATCTCAGAGAGGGTGTGGAATGTTCTCTTCATGGAGAGGGTCCAGCAGGTAAGGTGCCAGAAGACTGGAGGTTGGATAACATGGTCCCATTATTTAAACATGGTGGTAAGGACAAGCCAGGGAACTAGAGACCTGTGAGTCTGACATTGGTGGTCAGCAAGTTGTTGGAGGGAATCCTGAAGGAAAGGATTTACACATATTTGGAAAGGCAAGCACTGACTAGGGATAGTCAACATGACCTTGTTCATGAGAAATTATGTCTCACGAACTTGATTGAGTTTTTTGAAAAATTAACAAAAAGGATTAATGAGGGCAGAGTGGTTGACATGATCTATATGGACTTCAATAAAGCGTTCAACAAGGCTCCTCATGGACTCTGGTTAGCAAGGTTAGACCTCATGGAATACTGGGAGGCATGGTGGCACAGTGGCTCGCACTGCTGCCTCACAGTGCCAGAGACCTGGGTTCAATTTCCGTCTCAGGCGACTCTCTGTGTGGAGTTTGCACATTCTCCCCATGTCTACATGGGTTTCTTCCAGGTGCTCCAGTTTCCTCCCACAGTCCAAAAATGTGCAGGTTAGGTGAACTTGGCCATGCTAAATTGCCCGTAGTGTTAGGTGAAGGGGTAAATGTAGGGGAATGGGTCTGCGTGGGTTGCACTTCGGTGAGTCGGTGTGGACTTGTTGGGCCGAAGGGCCTGTTTCCTCACTGTAAGTAATCTAATTGAATCTAAGCTTGAAACCAGCCATTTGGATACAGAACTGACTGAAAGGTAGAAGACAGAGGGTGGTGATGGAGGGTTGTTTTTCAGACTGGAGGCCTGTGACCGGTGGAGAGCCATGAGGATCAATGCTGGGTCCACCACTTTTCATCATTTATATAAATGATTCAGATATGAACATAGGAGGTATAGTTAGTAAGTTTGCAGATGACACCAAAATTGGAGATGTAGTGAACAGCGAAGGAGGTTACCTCACATTACAACACGATCGTGATCAGATGGACCAATGGACTTACAACACGATCGTGATCAGATGGACCAATGGACTGAGGAGTGGCAGGTGGAGTTTAATTTAGATAAATGTGAGGTGCTGTAATTCTGGTCTCCTTCATATTGGAAGGAGGTTGTGAAACTTGAAAGGGTTCAGAAAAGATTTACAAGGATGTTGCCAGAGTTGGAGGATTTGAACTATAAGGAGAGGCTGAGTATGCTGGGGCTATTTTCCCTGGAGTGTCAGAGGCTGAGGGGTGACCTTATAGAGGTTTATAAAATCATGAAGGGCATGGATAGGATAAATAGACAAAGTGTTTTCCCTGGGGTGGGGCAGTCCAGAACTAGAGGGCATAGGTTTAGGGTGAGAGGGGAAAGATATAAAAGGGACCTAAGGGGCAATGTTTACACGCAGAGGGTAATGTGTGTATGGAATGAGCTGCCAGAGGAAGTTGTGGAGACTGGTACAATTATATTATTAAAAAGCATTGGATAGGTATATGAATAAGAAGGGTTTGGAGGGAGATTGGCCGTGAGATGGCAGGTTGGACTAGATTGGGTTGGGATACCTGATTGGCATGGATGAGTTGGACCGAACGGTCTGTTTACATCTCTATGACTCCAATACTCTTTGATTTTGCACCTCATCAAACACCTTTTAGTAATCCAAGTATAGTATTTCTTCAGCGCCCCCCTGCACCCCCTTTATCATCAGTGTGTGTTACTCCTTCAAAAACCTCCAATAAATTGATTTCACCTTGTGATTTCAAATAAACCTGCTGGACTGGAATCTGGTGTCATGTGACTTCTGATCTTCAATAAATTGATGAAACCATGCTGACTCTCTGTGACTTGGTGCATTAGGCCTTTGGCTGCAAACTCTGAAAGTGCAATCTTTGTGGGGGCTATTGACGTCCTCATCACTTCAGCTGAAAATGCAGTTGGATTTCAGAAAAAAATTCAGAATCCAAATGCATTCAAAAACAGATGCTGAATGTTTGCACATGGTTTTGTCAGTGTAAAGATGAGTAACTGAAACCATTCCAACACTGTCATCATGAGTTGTCATATCAATAGTGGGTCACAGTCAGATGATATCTAGTTCTTTTGAGAGATAGAATTGGACTTAACTCTGTGCTGAACATAAGAAATAGTCAATATGAGATGCAAAGCAAGATAATTTTGTTTATCAGCTTGACCTAAACAGTGGTTTCGAAACAATGGGAAGTAAACGTATTATCATCTAAAACTGTTGAAATAAGCTACTAATCATGGTGGGAGAAAGTGAGGACTGAAGATGCTGGAGATCAGAGCTGAAAATGTGTTGCTGGAAAAGCACAGCAGGTCAGGCAGCATCCAAGAAGCAGGAAAGTCGACATTTCGGGCATGAGCCCTTTTTCAGGATTCCTGAAGAAGGGCTCATGCCCGAAACGTCGATTCTCCTGCTCCTTGGATGCTGCCTGTCCTGCTGCGCTTTTCCAGCAACACATTTTCAGCTACTAATCATGGTGGACTTGGTCCTGCCAAAGAGTTCATGTAGTCATTCTGAAAAAGAAAATGGCAATTTCTTGGTGCTTGTCCATAGTTACATGAAATGCACCGATGTAAAGCACGTATGTCAAATAACCAATACTGATTGAGCAATAGATAAATTAAAGTCTATTTTTGCTTGCTATGGTTTACTTCTGATGTCTTCCCTTAAGTTCATTCTGCTCTGTTTGAATATTTCATGAAACAAAACAGTATTGTACATGCCCTCTCTCCTCTTTGCTATCAGAATCGAATGGATCTGTTCAGCTAATCAAAGGAGCTCTCAGGTAAAAAGTACTGAATGGCTGTTTAAGGTTCAGTAAAAACCAGCAGCTGTCTAATTCTTCACTGAAGTATATAATAACTTCACACTCCTCTCTACACCTGCTAAGCATTTAATGAGGAGAAGAGTCTTCTGAGTCTTTCAAATTTGACTGCAAAAGTTGAACATGAGCAATTCAGCTAATTTGTCAGTATGACCTGACCCAAAATCAAAAGGCATGCAGTTTCTGGCATAATTTGCAGGTTCATATTCAAAACCCTTTCCCACCTTCCCTACCTTAGTCTTCTCAAAAATCTCACAAGCGTGATGCTGAAATGTAGTAGAAATCTGTGAAACCAAATGAAACTCAGTTGAAATTAATGTAAAAGTGAGAAATTCTCATGTTGATCACATGATCCCAAGGAAGGATAAACCAAAATATGATAATATTGACTTGATCATGAGTTCACGCTCAAGTGCGATTCAGTTCAGACTTCAGTGTCTGAACTATCAGGTTCTGAAAAATAAACTGCATTTCGCACATGTATTGAATTGAAGCCAGTCAGGCAACTGACTCTACAACAAAACCAATAAGGAGATCAAGAACTGAAAACAACAAATGCTGGAGATCACAGCACCTGTGGAGAGCGACCAAGCTAACATTTCAAGTCTAGATGACTCTTCATCAGAGCCCTTCAACATTTGTTATTTTCAGTACAGATCCCAGCATCTGTAATAATTTGTTCCTACAAGATCAGGAAGGTTTCTTAGAATGGTTATTAAACTTAATTTTTAAATGGAAGTTTCAAGTGAAAAAAGTGACTTTTAATCATGATAAGTGTGCACCTTTTTAAGGTGTTTATTTGTTTTTCACTTTTGTAGTTGTTAGTGAATTAGGAAATAATTTATAGTTTTAAAAAGTGCTTTATTAAAACAGGGTGACATATTCATGTGCTATGAATATGCACAATGTGCAGTGATGGAATTTAACCGGTGAACTGGCTACCTTGATGTCTGTTCTTGCTGGCTGGTCCCCCCAAAGTGCAACATGTGCCAACTTGCATCATTCAGAAATTTAAGTTAATCTAAATTTTTACTGCTGATTCCCTTTCATCCACCACCACTGGGCTCACTGACCAACCTTAGTTAATGATTCAGCAATGTCTCAATATTAAAATTATCTTCTTTGTTTTCAAACCTGTCTGTGATCATAGGTACCTGTTGTTAGTTAGTAGAATTCTGATCTCTGAACCACGACAGTTCCAGATCCCAATCCCACTCCAGGGTTTTGACACAAAAATCAAACACTTTAGAGCAGTACTAAGGGAATGCTTTACAATCGGACGCGCTGTCTTTCTGATGCAATGTTAAATCTGAACAGAGTTTCCAGTGCATGCAATCCCATAACATTAATGAAACGTAAAGTCAAGATTAGAGTGGTGCTAGAAAAGCACAGCATCCGAGGAGCAGGAAAATTGACATTGTGGGCAAAAGCCCTCCATCAGCAGTCAAAGTTAAAAATCACACAACACCAGGTTGTAGTCCAACAGGTTTATTTGGAAGCACTAGCTTTCAGAGCGCTGCTTCTTCACACACCACCTGAGGAAGGAGCAGCACTCTAAAAGCTAGTGCTTCCAAATAGACCTGTTGGACTATAATCTGGTGTTGTGTAATTTTTAACATTGTACACCCCAGTCCAACACTGGCATCTCCAAATCATAAAGCAGTCAAATTATCCCCAGTATTCTGTCAAATTTAGACACTCAATGACAACACAAACATGAATTATCTGATCATTATCATATTGCAGTTCACAGGAACATGCTGTGTTCAGACTCACTGCCCTTTTTTCCAGCATTGCGATAACAAATACACTTCAAAAGAACTCCATTAGCTGCAAAGCGGTTTGAGATATCCAGTGGTGATGAAAGGCAGTATATTATCCAAGTCTATCTTTAATCTGTTCAGCTCTACAACTTTACAAAAACTTGGTCATCTCGACTCAAAACATTATCTTCCTCTCTCTTCTTGGCTACTGTCTGACTCGTGTTCTCCAGCATTTGTTGGTTTCAGCACAGATTCCAGCATCTGTACTGAATGCTCCTAGCCAGGTTGTCAGTCTTACTGCCCTGGACTATTTTGTCAAAGAGGAGAAAAGCATTATCGATCTGGATGAAAGCCTTGTTGTCAGGTCTAGCAATCCATTTGCTATTAACTGTCTTTATGTGTATTTGATGTTCATGTTGACTGATGGCGATTTCTATTATCAAGCTGCAGTGATATCATCAAGTTGTCTACACAAGAAATGAAAGCCATTAATTATAAAATCACCTTCCACAACTGTTACAGAGTGAAATAAAGATTGGGTCATTCACAATGTGTTAAGGAGAAACTAAAATATTAAGAAGAAACCTTTAAGAAAATTTATATTAAAATCTGAAAGGTAATAATTTTGGAGACATTTAACAATATTCCACATGTAACTTTTTTTAGAGCAAGGTCAGTTTTGTTTCTCCAGTAGCTTTTATATAAATTACTGCTAAAAAGCCAACTCACCTCACAGAATAAGACAGGATTTTAAAAAATGGAATTCTAATATAAAAGCAAAAGACAGGAATTCTAATTCTAATATAAAGGCAAAAAGCAGGAAGATCTCTTCAAATCAGTTGATTTAATTGATAGAAACATGGGGAATAGGAGATTGAGAGTGCAGCTTGTGGTGAAACAGCAAATGACGTACTGCAAATTCAGAATGACTATGTTAATCTATACTGACAGTTCACTCTCAATAAGTTTTAGAGCAAGATTTCCTTATGTGGCTTCAGGGCTCACTTTGTTTAATAACCTTTGTTTGAAGAGTCTGAAAATATTTTACTGGGTTAAAGGCACTGCAGATGTTTAAATTGTTGTCCATGTTGTGGAAAGCTACAGTAAACTGCTCCAAGATAAACTCACAGCAATTTACTCAGAAGAATTACACAAACCACAGTTAGATGACAGACAATTGAATCTTTTTTTTAAAAAAAGTGATGTGTTAGCTGCACAACGGAAGATCCCACCTGCACTTCAAATGACATCATACATTATTTTGCATTTTGCTGAACAGGAGGGGAGCCTTTTGATATAATAGCTTTGAGTCAAATTTCACACAAATTAACAGTCTTGCCTCTGAAGCAGAAGGCTATATATTCAAGGTATACTCCAGAGACTTGAGAGATATAAGGTTGAGGTTCAAGTGTAGTTTGAGGGAGTGCTGCACTCTCATTCATGCAGTATTTCCAATGAAGTGTTAAACCTCTGCCATATCAGATGTTGTAAAGGATGGGAATACAGACTGGGAAAGCTAATAATGATATTCAACAGCTGTATGACCTTGAATAAGTCCTGTGTATCTTTCCTTATGGGCTGAAGACAGCGCAGCAGCTTGTTTTTCTGTACTGGCTATTTTTGTTACACTGTATAAGAGGCAGAGAGAGAGAGAGAAAGTATCGTTCCAAGAGTTGGACTTCACCTAGGACTGGGATCACGAACGGTGCCAGGAACAAACCTAAACTTCCAGATCAGCTGTCGATGGAGTGTTCCCTGACGGACAGAAGGGCGAGCGACTCATTGCTTTATTTTTCCCTTTCTTTTCCATTTATTATTAATAATATTACATAATGAATATCCACATTTAAGCAAATTGCAGTTATCAAGTCTTCTCTTAACCACATTTAATCAAATCCAAATAAACTGCTTGGATACACCCAGTGATCCAAGGCAGATGTGAAAGTTTCCATAACAGTATTTCAATGAAAAATGATGGATTTTGTCATCCTTTTGCCAATCTTCTTCCCTCAACTAACAACAAGTGCAAATTGTTTGGTCATTATTATATTGCTATTTTAGGAATGACTTTATTAAAATTGACTGCCAAACTTGCTGGGTTTCAAGAGCATCAAAACTTTAAAGGACCTTGAGATATCCTGATTTCGGAAAAGGTGCAATGTGAATGCACATTATTTATTTCTTCTTTCTTTATTTTATCCTCTGATAATGCTTCTGTGTAATATTAATGTGTCAGCGTTGAATATATGCTCAAAGCCCTACTTTCAGAAATATAATGTGTTCATCCTCAGCCAAGCTGACTACAGAGAGGCTTCATGCTGCTGGTGCAGAACCACATCCAAAAAGCCCTCAGGCCTGTTCTGAGTGAAATATTATGCTAACTTAATACTGCTTTGATCTTTGAGGTGTTTCCAAATCTACCACAGAAGCACTTACACAGAATGCAAAAATTCCCCATCTCCTAGTGTAGCAGTAGGATTGGAAATATGACAGAGACCCAGTTCATTGGGTCCTGATTGGCCCCATTTCTTCATGATATATCCGGGAATTGTACTCCTCTGTTGTCGTGTACTGGAAACTGTAACCAACTAACCAAATACATTGTGGCTGCCCTTGTTTGGAAAACAACATTGTAGCAATCTGATAAATCCAGATTGTTCATCCTGCAATATTAGTTATAACTGAATTACTTCACATATTTACATACAATATCATGGATACTGATCAGAATGCTGAAGTACTATAGACATTAACTTTTGATTACAAATATATTGTAAACAAAATCTGCGACAGCCAAATATTGAACATAAATGTATATTTAGTCACATTCTGGCAAATTCTGGTTTGATGTCCATTGAATACTGCACCTACAAGTGTCAGACAAATGTTGGAGAGAAATGTAAGAGGGACAAACAATGAGGAGTCTATCTTCTGGCTCCCTCTCTCAGCAGGAAGCCACTTCTTGGAGAATGTTTGTGATTTGGCCTTACGGAAATGTATGTATAAAAAAAGAGTTAAAAGACTATAATTTGTGTGTTAACGGCCTTACATCCGAGAGCATGGACTGCTATCAAAGCCACAGCTTTGAGAACAACCATTAAACATCTGTGTGAGGCATTTGGGAACAAAGGAAAAGGCAGTTTCTCATTGTCTGATAACCAGTGCTGCCAGTCAACCACTGATTAAAAATAAAATCTGCACACAAGGTTCAATCAAGTTACAAAGTCAAAAATCTCAAAATCAACTGGTTAACTATTGACATCAATGGCACCAGTAACATCCACTGTAACAGCCAGAACATTCAACCATCTGCTTTACACATACAATTCAAAGACTAATCCATATTTTTAAAATCTTTTATCTTTCTGAAATGTGTTCATTGAATTGTGCTGCTATTTCTTCTCGCATTCAGTAATAAATGAAATCAATGTGCACATCTTGGTTTGAATGATGTGGGCATTGGGAAATAACATGACAGAATGGCATGAAAATTACTTTGAGGCCTACCTCAATGTCAGCAACAATTCACTGCATCTTTTAACTAAGTTTTGGTTGTGGAGGCAAGATTCTTGCTCGGCAATGGTGAGTTGCTTATTACGGGGGATTATTATTGTTAAAGATCTTGTTCATTGCACATGTCACCTCATTAATATGGAGCTTTCTACCCTGTCACCCTGTGCAGGCAGGTTAAAGCCAAAAATTCTTGGCATGGAAGTCCGAGTTGGAGACCTGGCATTTTCAATTCATCACTTGCTCCAAAGGATCTCCATGGTAGACACTAGGGACCAATACTAGGTCACACTCCATGAACACTATCTACATACAGTCCACATCCACAGACCTTGCTATTTGATATTTGCCAACCTCTTTGAACCCAAGTGGCACATTTGCAATCCACTTACATGTCACTTCTGCACTTCAATACTGCCTCTGGAGGCACACCAGCAACTATCACTGTAATGCTGCAGCAAGGTCATTCAGAGGCACTCACACAGATAACACTCACTGGACCTGACTGAATTGCTGAACTGTTTGCTTCCTCTTTTAGTGCTCACTCATTTTGAGCATACCTGGATGTTCACAGCAACCATGACTTGCCTTTTTGTACCTTGACCCTCAGCAACAGATACCAGGAGCAAAGTACTGCTGTATTTCTGTGCTGTTTAGCACAGACACAAAAGAAGGAAGCTTGTCATGTGATTACCAGCAGTCCTCAGTCACATCACGGGGGGAAGGCCATCAGTCTGCCCTGGCACAGGGCAGCCTTTGATGACAGTTCAAGAGCTTGGACATGGTCACTCAACCACTCGGTGTGGTCAGACATGGATTTTCTCTTCATAAGTGATGAGGAGTCAAGTACCAGGTAGCTCACCACTAGTCCTGAGTCTTTCTGCCTCATTTTGGGATGTTTTTCTCCTGCAATGAGACAGTGACAGGTATTAAGGGAGATGAAAGGGAATGGCACAGCTGTTACTTTTGGTGCAAGTGGCTACACTACCTGACTGAGGAGTGGACAGTGCAGAGGATGGACAGAGTTAGCGGTGTGGGCAATTAGCGAGGATGACAATAAGTGAAGAAAGATGTTGAAATCAACAGTGAGAGTAGTAGAGCCTTGGTAAGAGGTGGGTACAGTAGCAGAGGTAGAGGGAGTACGGTATAGAGAGAAGATGGTGACATTTAGCTTCAGGAGTGGAAAAAGAAACTTCTTCAAACGTTGTTTTGTATGCCTTCATACGGCTGAGACTGTAATGATCCTGGAATGGCCTGGTGGCATGGCTTCCACCCCTGGTCTTAAAGGATGATGATATCCCTCCTCTGCAACACCTTTTCCAGCCAGGCTTCCAGAACCATTTCCCAAAGCGGGACACCAATTTCTCCTTCTCTGGACAGTTTCAATGTGCAAGACAAATGTCCTTTACTATGCAAGTCAGTTCCAGACTAGCAGTGGTTGTCTGGATAAATAATTATGTTGTTAAAGATGCCAGTCCATTCCAGGATATACCAACCATGGTAAGCTGTTCTTGGCCAGTCATTAATGAAGTATGTTTGGTCAACAGTGAGAAATCCACTTGACCTCACAGAGAGAAACCCTGCATGAAATTTGATGAATCTAATACTTAGCCAAAACACGTAAAATCATCCCATCCTTTTTATTCATTTAAGAAAGCCTGGTTAAATCATTTCCTTTTAAAAGATAAGGTCATTTGCATCTGGTATAAGGGCATCCACAAGGAAAGGGATTTTTTTTAAATAACCTCACGGTTGGGACAGGGATAGCTGAGTAACCAAGGGGAGCTTTTTCATCTCTCCCCACCGGGACCTTAATGTCCCACCTGTAACTAGAACAAGCTGAGGACTGGTCTTAATAACAGCTAAAGAACAACAGAGGACATCACAAAAACAATAAAATCCTTTGTTTAAGGAATGAGATCATGTTCATAAGAAAATGATTTACGTTTTTCAGTAAACTTCAGCATTCATTTGTCTTTCTGCATTTCAACAGATTGATCTGAGAATGTTTTTCTTCAAGGTTTACTGTCATTACTGACGTATTGAATTTTTTTTATTACAGTGTGAGTCCTGTGACTGATCAGTTGCTAAGATCATCTTCCTTCACTTTCAGAAAATTGATCACCTAACAATTTCAATTGTTGTTGCCATTATTCACCCATTCATGAATTTAAAAAGAAATCTTTGCCCCCCAACTTGCACACTCAAAAATAAGAATACAAAAATCTTTTTGGGATTCTTGTGAAGAAATGCAATGCTAGAAAAGAGATGGCAGTGAGATCACAGAACACCATCCAAATACTGCCCACTTTATCAATTCTGTACAAGGTTTTCAGATCTTAAAACATCCTATATTCCCTTAAATAACAATGAGTTTTGATTTATCCTGAGTCTTCTTTGAAGAATTCCCACAAAGAAATATACTTCTACACAAGTTGCAGAAATTGTTAGCGAACCTATCTCCTACTTGACGTACCCTGGCAACGCCAATAACCTGTTGATGAAAACTGTTATAAAAAAAAAGCATTATATCTAAGTGCAAGTTAGGAGCAACTGGGGATTTAAGTATGAGCAGATGGAAAGATCCTAGTCCATAAGTTGTCTGAAAAAAATATCCAATGCAGCGAAGTAATTGCTGAGAGGGATAAAACTGTAAAGAGATTTTAGGTCCTCTGAGAAGGTAAAGTCTGGAAGCAGCCAAATTGTCGAAGTGTATGATTACTGTCTGTGATGCAAGATATAAGCAATTCAATCTGCAATCTTATGAGACTGTCAAGGAATATATAAGGTTAGCAATACGGCAGTGGAGTTCGGTCATAATGGACTCCTGACTTTCTTACATTAGAATGATAAAAATTTCCAGCACAGAAGGAGGCGATTTGGCCATTATGACAGTGCTTGCACATTGCCAAGGACATTTAAAATTAGTCCCAATGACCTGTGCTGTCTCAACAGCCTGTACCTTCAATTATTTATCTAATTTTCTTTTTAAAGATGAAATTGTCTTTGCCTCAACCATATCCCCTGGCAAAGCATTCCATTATTCATAAGGAGTAAAGGAAGTTCTTCTAATCTCTCTCTTCAACCTTTAAGTGAAATCTATTAATTACCAATCCCCCACTTTTTACTGTCCAAACTAATGAAATGATATTTCTCCACTCAGTCGATTAATATTCTCCACAATCTTAAAAATCTCAACTAAATGTTCTCTTAGTCATCGTTCCCCAGCAAAAACATTCCAAATATATCAAATCTCTGTCTTCCTAATTAGAGTTTCCTAACTCTGACAGATGTTTCATCAGTGTTAATGTCTGCGTTATAATATTCTTTAGGCAGTCCTTTTTAAAATTAATTCATGGAATGTGCGTGTTGCTGCCTGGGCCATTTACTTTCTATCCTTAGGGAAGGTGGTGATGAGCTGCCTTCTTGAACCATTGCAGTCCATGTACTGTGGTCGACTCACAATGTTGTTTGGGAGGGAGTTCCAGGAGTTTGAGCTGGAAACCTTGAAGAAATGTGATATATTTCCAAGTCACCACTTACAGAGAATCACGTTTGGTGGTTGTATTCCTTTGTATCTGCTGCCCTAGTCCTTCTAATTGGAGGTTTTTTGTGGGATTAGAGGTTGCAGCCTAAGGAGCCTCGGTGAATGCCTGCATTACATCACATACAAGATACACTCTGCTGCTACTGAGCGTCGATGGTGGAAAAAGCGGATGCTGGTGAATGTGGTGGCAATCGAGCAGACTACTTTGTCTGAGATGGTCTCAATTTTAAAAAAGATTCAGGTACCTGGATCGCATCCACCTTCACTGTACAGTGTGCCCTCCACTCAAAACTGAGATTCCTGAAAATTTTACAGTAAAGAAGTCTCATAGTTCTTAGAGCTGTTTGAGTAGATGAATACTCTCACAGTCATTAGTCTACAGTCTTGATTATCCTCATGTTTATGGCCTGTTCATCCTTGCTGCCCTTCCCTTGAGAGGATATTCCAGTAGTCCACAGCTTGCTGTGGGAGGCTACATCCAAATAGTTCCAGGCTCCAATTTCACAAGGGTGTTCATCTGTCTCTGGTAAAATACTGGTGACATTTGAAAATGGCCCATTTGGGAATAGAGTGGAGAGCCTTCAACCAACTAATTCTCTGTTTTCCTTTGGAAAACCAGGTACCAATTGTCACAAAGCTAGTCCCTTTTTTTCTAAAGCTGCTCCTTGGCTCAAGGAGACTCTATCCTTGATATTTTTCAGAGGGACAATAAACCGGGCCGGACTCCAGTCAGTTTGGTTTGGTACAGAAATGAAAATGATTTTGAGAGGCTTTTTGTTTATATGTAAACAGATGAGACTTCAGGCCAAAGTGGTCATACTTTAGAAGTGACCTGTATAAAGAGAGGGGAGTGGTCAGCTCTCTAGCTGAGCTGGGCTGAGCAGTTTTAGTTCAGTCTTGAACTGGGAAGTTCAACAGGGAACTGTGTGGAATCTCTTTGCGGGATTTTAAACAGTGAGTGGTAGGTGCTGGTGTCTTTATTTCGGGTGTTGGTTTGGTTGGGTAGACAAAGCTTGGGATAATAATGACTCTTTCAATCACCAAAAGTTTTCTGAATGTGGATGTGGTGACTTTGGAAGTTTTGCAAAATGTAAATAAGACCAAATTGCAAGTTTCAGTGGACAGAGGACTGTCAAAAGACATTTGACAGCCCAAAATCTGTGTTAACCACTGTCCCAGTATTAGCCACACCAGATTACATGAAGCCTTTCAAGGTGGCTATCAACGCCAGTGATATGGGTGTTGGTGTGGTGCAGGAGGATGACAAGGGAATAGAAAGACCCATCGGCTATTTTTCCAGGAAATTGAATGTTCATCAAAGAAATATTCAACAGTGGAGAAAGAGACTTCAAGCTTGGTGTTCGCATTACAACATTTCACTGTTATTATTACCAGCAATGCATCTGAGGCAATCGTATACATTAATCATAACCCACTGACATTTGTGGAAATATTTAAAAACAAAAATGTCAGACTGTTTAGATGGAGTTTGTTGCTGCAGCCATTTAATTTGACAATTGTGCATGTGGCAGGTTGCGAAAACATGATATCCAATGCATTATCGAGACTCGAATGAGATAGGGAGGTGTTCGGCAGTGGGTGTACCATGGTCTGAATTTGCATGGGGTTGTGCATGTTTGCATGTTTATAGTTAGTATAGTGTATATGTGTCTAACCTAGTAACCACGGTTTTTAATGGTTAAAAATGAAGCCATCTTATGGTATTGATGGGTTTTTTTTTAAGGGAGGAGATGTCAAAAAGCTAGTCCTTTTTTTTCCTGAAGCCGTTCCTTGGCTCAAGGAGATTCTGTCCTTGATATTTTTCAGAGGGGCAGACTCCAATCAGTGTGGTTTGGTATGGAGATGAAAAGTATTTTGAGAGGCCTTTTATTTATATGTAAACAGATGAGACTTTACGCCAAAGTAGTCTTGCTTTAGAGGTGACCTGTATAAAGAGAGGGGAGGGGTCAGCTCTCTAGCTGAGCTGAGCTGAGCAGTTTTAGTTCAGTCTTGAGCTGTGTGGAATCTCTCTCTCTTTTTTGCCCATCAACTTCAACCTGTAAGCATGTGTTTTAAAGGGAGTTTGCATATAGGGACTGTTATGTATATGCTTACATTCCTGAAGAAGGGCTTATGCCTGAAACATCAATTCTCCTGCTCCTTGGATGCTGCCTGACCTGCTGCGCTTTTCCAGCAACACATTTTTCAGCTCTGATCTCCAGCATCTGCAGTCCTCACTTCCTCCACTGTTATGTATATTCAGCATAACATAATTCATAATGACAACTCAGTCCTGGAATGTCATCAGAGGCGAGACAGCATTGGACATCCAACGCAGTTTGTAAGTTTTACATTTTCCCACATTCCTGCCTCCGAAACAGTCTTTGTGTGACTGGGAAGATTCCATCAGTGTCTTTCCATTGGAGTACAAACTAACATTCTATGCTTTTTTCCTTTGCAGGGTATCTCTGATTCCAATAATGACTTGCATTTGCATGGTACCATTAGCACAATATAAAACCTTCCAAGAAACTTCAGAGGGGTTTTAACAAAAGAAAATTGACACAAAGCTACATAGCCATAAGTTTGGCTAAAGAGGCCTCTGGGATAGCTTCTACAAAGAAAAAGCGTCAGAAGGACAGAGGGGGTCATGAAGAAAATTCTAGACCTTGGGAACAAAGACAGAAATTCCTGGAAAAACTCATCATCAGAAAACTTTTCATCAGAACTGCTTCAGAATTCTCATGACAAGTCACTGGACTTGAAAAGTTAACTCTGCTTTCTCTCCACCATTGCTGTGAGACTTGTTGAGTTGATTCAACAATTTCTGTTTTGTTTCTGATTTCCAACAAATGCAGTTTTTTTTTGTCCTGAGTTGGGAAGGTATAGCTGCCACTGTGGAGGGGAAGCAATGGCATGGTGGTAATGTTACTGCACTAGTAATCTAGCAGCCTAGACTAATGCTTCAGAGGCATAATTTCAAACTGGACCAAGGCAGCTGGTGGAGTTTCAGTTTAATTAATTAAGTGTGGAATTGAAAGCTCATCTCACAAGCAGTTTCATGAAACTGTGGCAAGAACCCAACTGGTGTGCTAATTGTCTTTAGGGAGCCAAATCTACCATCCTTATTAACCCTGCCCTATATGTGACTCCAGACCCACAGTGGTTGGTTCTTAACTGCCCTCAGAAATGGACTAGCAAGCCAAGCAGTAGAAAGTCAATTAAAGATGGACAATAAATGTTGATTTTTCCAATGATACTCACATTCTAAGAAAAAAATATAAAAATCAGAAAAGCATCATAATTCAAGAAGTACCCACTTCTAGAATGGGTAGCAGGCTGGAGGATATTATGGAGATAGTAAAGGACAAGACAATAAAGAGAGTGAAAAGTAAGCTTGAAAATTTTAAAACAGAGGCTTTGTTTGACCACAAAACAACACAAGTCAGTGAATATGGGGTGATGGATGGATGGAACATGGATTGAATTAAGAAACAGCAGAAATTTGGAATAAACACAGAGAATGCTGGAAAACTTCTCGAGTTTGGCAGCAGTTATGAAGAGAGAGAAAAACAATGTAAAGATAATGCCAACCTGCTGAATTTCTCAAGTATTGCCTATTTTTGTTTCACATTTCCAGTATCTGAAGTATTTTGCCTTTATTTGAGCAGAAATTTAGTTCTGCTTATGTTTATGGAGTGAGTAAGATGGAAATCCAAGCAAGGGGCATTGGATAATCAAATCAAAAGTTACCTGACTTATTGTACACTACAATTGCCACCACATTTCAGTTTGACAAACAACTTCCTGAAGTAATGCATAGTTATTTGTCACATCCTCCACTTTTATGTTACCATCATGTTATGAATTAGAATCTTCTCCAACAGTATAACTGGCCTGTTTCTTACATCTGTACAATATATGGGAATTAAGGAATAAGGCATTTCGCCCTTGAGCTTACTGTACAAATTCTACCAGATCATGTGTGATCTGGCTGTGCCCTCAACTCTAAATTCTTGCATAAATCCTAATACCATTGGATTCCCTGCTAAGTGAAGAATCTAGCTATCTGCCAACCTGTAATAAACTGAAGTCTGTCTTGTTTTGCACAAGTGCAGAACCTGCTCCTTATTCCTTTTTAATTTTCACACTAAAGAATCATCCAACCATTGTGTACACATTGTAGTTACAATGTGTTTAAGAAAATATATCTGTGGAAGTTGATAATGTAATTCATTCGAAGCCATCAAAATAAGTACAAAGGAACAAAAAATGCAATATAACTGCCAGGGTTGACAACACAAAAATTTGATTTCAAAAATTTCCAGAAGATAACAGAAATACAGCTTTGGTTCCTGGTGTGTCTCAAACTCTAGGAGCGAGTTTCCATCCTGGTTTAAATGTAGCTACATCTCTTTTCTTCCCTTCGCTTCCCTTTTCTCAGCAGGGTTTTCACAGAGGTTATGCCAAATGGACAATAACAACAAATTGTTTTTATATCAATGAGCACAGTAGCTTGAGGAAATTTGTGCACAAGACAAAAACCAGGACAAAATTCCTCATTCTTTTATTGGCCAAACTCTTGTGAGAATCAAACATTTCTTACTCACTTCATACAGAGTCACAGAGTTATACAGCTCAGAAACAGGTCCTTCGGCCCAACTCATCCATGCTAAACAGGTTTCCTAAACTGAATTAGTCCCATTTTCCTGCATTTGATCATATCCCTCTAAACCTTCTCTATACACCATTTAAACGTGTATTTGTGCCCTCCTCTACTACTTCCTCTGGCATTTTGGTCTATATACGCACTTCCCTCTGTGTGAAAACGTTGTCCCTCAGAACCCTTTTCAATCTTTATTCTCTCACTGTAAAAACAATCAGTGCTCAATAACCTATGAGGCTGAATTTCCATTAAAGCAACAAGTTCTTTTCCTAAGGTATCACAATTTGAGTCAGAAGGTTATAGGTCACATGCTGGAGACTTGAAAATATTATTTAGGTAAACTGCCCAGTGCAGTGGCAAAGGAACTGTAGTTACCTCGATCATTTCAGAGGGCAGTAAAAGACATCCATGTTTCTGTGGAGCGAGAGCCACATGGAGGCCAACCCAGTTAGGGAGGGCAGATTTCCTTCCCTGAGGGAGATTAATGAACCAGATGGCTTTTTGCAACAGTCAACAATGGTTACCATTAACTTAGCTTTTAATTTCATGTTTTACTGAATTCACATTTCATCATCTGCTCTGGTTGGATTCAAAGCTACATTCCCAGTACTGTGGGGTAGCACTCTAGATTACTAGTCCTGTGACATTATCACCAAACCACCATCAACCAAATGACTGGGGAGGTACCATATTTCAGATGAGATATTTCAGCAAAAATAACTTCATCATCCCTTTTATAAGTTAAAATCGTAGTTTTCTGAGAACAATATCTGCAAAGTTGTTTTGGTGGTTCAACACAAATATTACACATTTTATTTTCATTGTCTTGTACTAGTAAATCAATTGTGTTATTTCCACTGTGACGCCCACACTTGACAGAGGTACTGAGTATTCATCAAGGCTACGAATGGAGGAGTGTTTAGGATTCTGTTGTTGAGGGAGAGAGAGAGTGAGAGAGAGAGAGAAAATGCAGTGAGGTGAGTGATAGATGTGAGACTGTCAGGAAAAAGAATAGAAAAATCTAAGAGTAGATGGAAAACTATGGTGGCAAGTAAATATAGTGAGTTTTGAGTTAGAATAGTAATGGACAGGATTATATAGGAAGCGATGATCAACCAGTATTGTGGGGATCTCTATTTAATTGGGAAAAGCCAGAAGAAGAAGATATCAGGGGCCAGACAACAGTGGTAAGCCACAGCTTACAAAAGTATTTACCCAAGTATTTGTGTTTTTGTGCACTCTAGTATAACTCAATTTAATTTGTTCTTATATAGCCGTTGGATATGAAGACTGTGTTTAAACATAGAGGTAAAGTTACCATAGTCATAGAGGAGCATAGGGCTAAGCTCTCATTAGTTTAGTGCTGGAGTGATGGTGAGCTTAACTTGAGGGTCACCATATCTCAGGCGAGGGACAAAGTTAAGAACATGAGACCTTTGTGGTAACCTCAGCCAGTACATGAATTGAACCTGTGCTGTGGGCATCAGTCTGTATATTCCTGATGAAGGGCTTTTGCCCGCAACGTCGATTTTGCCTGTCCTCGGATTTTGCCTGTCCTCGGATGCTGCCTGAACTGCTGTGCTCTTCCAGCACCACTAATCCAGAATCACCGTCTAGCCAGCTGAGCTAACTGATCCCAAAAAGCTGTGTTTAATCGAGGCAATGCAGGTCATGGCTGCCATTTGAGGAGCTACCGAGAAAATCCATGTCATCTCTTTTCAAGAAAGTTAAAAATCACACAACACCAGGTTATAGTCCAACAGGTTTAATTGGAAGCACACTAGCTTTAGGAGCGACGCTCCTTCATCAGATGATTGTGGAGGGCTCGATCGTAACACAGAACTTATAGCAAACATTTGCAGTGTGATGAAGAATTGATTGTCTGTTAAGCCTTTCATCTGTTAGAATACAGTGATAGTTTCACTTCTTTCATGTGAAAGCCACACGACACAGATTTAATCCACACAACATGATTCTCTGGCTCACGATTTGGTTAGAATCATGGAAAGCAGCATGATTCCCTTAAGTGAATAGCATTTTGCTTTGTTTCAATGGTAATTCCACTATTCATGCCCTTTTGTGCCAAGTAGGCTGCTTTTTGCTGAGTGTGTTGAATGTTTGCAGTCTAATTTGTTCTCAAAGTCTTATCACTAACAATGTTTTATCAGCTTTATCAAAATAGAATTTGCCTTTCTAGCTTCTGAGTTTCACCTAGTCACTCATTCCTATTACTACTTCTGACCTCAGTAGCACTTTAGCTTTTTGGAAGAGCAATCTGTGGAGGTGTGGCATTAGTTGGTGAACTTGCCTATTTTCCACATCTTCGATTGTATGTTTCTCCACTTTTAAGATGGCCTTGTGCAAATCTGTGCTGAATCTAGTTATTTTTGTAATGATTCCTTTGAGAATTGTTATCACTACTTTAGATTTTCCATTTGACTAAGTAGGTGTGGAGGTAATAAATAGAACTGAATTTCCCCATTATTCATTATGAACATAAATAATTCACTCAAGAATTGAGCATCATTGCTATTCATCATTTTGTTGGAGATGTCATGGCAATTGAAGTGTGTTTCCAGGCATTCTATGATCCAATTGGTAGTCCTTGACATAACGAGCCTTACTCCCACTAGCCTGAACAATATTTTACTGTGACGGGATAATCACTAAGCATGAAGAGGTCTACTCCAACCTTCATCCATTATCTGTCTGGGGTGTTACAAATCATTAGTTTGCTTAGCTTGATGTTCATTGCAAACAGTACATTGGCTGATGTGGTCCTTAATGTGATTGCTCATGTTTGGCCAGTAGGGTATTCTCTTCCATTCCTCAGTATGGGTTTGATTCCTTGATATCTTATTTGACTTGCTTCAACATCTCTTTTCTTAACTCTTAAGGACTGTCGTTTTTGTGTTTCCAGATATGATGCCATACTGAGTAATCATTTCATTTCCTTAGGTCAAATCCTGTCTCACAGCAACTGGTGTATCTTTAATGATTCCAAGACATGCTTCCATCACAACTTCATACAGCACTTCGGTGGTTTGCAATTCCTACAAATTGCTGAACTTCAATCAAATTGCTGCAAATTTAATGCCATTTAACAGTCAGTACATGATCTATGTTCTGGACTTCAGTCATCTTCAGTTGTAGCTTCTTTTCGTATTCAGCGTCGGGTTCATCTAATAAGCTCACTCTTGCAGTCTCATTTCATTCTGATCATGGTTTGCATAGCTTCTTCTATCCTGTCTCTCTATCTACAGAGTAGCACATCATTCGTTCCAGGAAAATCATCAATTAACTCATGATGTCTGCATTGATATTTTTCCAGAATAGTAGAAATGCCAGTATGCATGCAAAACCACCTAAACCTCTCGCATGGTGTCCAGAGCATAATAAGAGAGTTACTGATTTCATCCAGTCTTGCTTGCCAGTGCCCTTTATCAACTTTTAAAAGAGTAAAACTTTTGACTTTGGAAGCAGATCATAACTACCTCAGCGCTTGCTGGATTGGTTATAACCCTTCTTCCAAATGTTTCCAGATCTTGTGTGTAGTGTGCTCTGCTATGATCAAAACCCCAAAATGTAACCGGTATTTTTAATCCTTAATTCCAAAATATGATTTTTTTTAGAAAAAGACTTCTATCGAGACAAAATAAGTGCAGGTGTAAATTTATTGATGCTCTGGTAGAAAGTCTGTGCGAGATAAATGGGATGTAACACTGAATGGTGTCAAAGAAACTTGAGTTGAAACTTTATTGCTGGAACAGCACAGCAGGTCAGGCAGCATCCAGGGAACAGGAGATTCGACGTTTCGGGCACAGGCCCTTCTTCAGGAAAGAAACTTGAAACAGACTAAACTGTGATCTTCTGTCAGTGCAATGATAACAAGGGGCAGATGACACTGTACTAAATATCATGGCATCCCTTGTAGATTACACACCAAACTACAGAAAGATTTTGTGTGCTTCCTGTTGAAGAATTCACAAGGACAGGAGTTATAAAGCCTGTTTATACTCTACTGGATTGTGTTAGTGCAACTCAACATTCTTGTCCATACCTACCTGGGTATGAATGCTAGCGTGCTGTGAAGATCACAGTCAGGCAACTATCCCCTCATCAATCCTGTGTTTCAGGCATACAACATCTACATGTCACAATAAAGTTAATTCAATTCAATTCAATTCTGAATGCTAGAAGTCACTTGGCTAACAGCAAGACAAAGGGAACATCACACACACAGATACACAAACAAACACACACACACAGACACACACACACATTCACACAGACACACACACACACACACACACACAGACACAGCCCCTTGAATGCTGTCATTCAATCACACACATACACACAGACACACACACACACACACACACACAGACACAGCCCCTTGAATGCTGTCATTCAATCATAGTTAGAAGGAATTAGAACTACAGAAGCTCATCAAATTCACAAAACGAAGGATCATGAAATCCACTGTCCACCATCTACATCAATGTAAATGGTAACCTTCACTGCAAAACCATTCTTTGAGAGCAATTCAGAGAATAATTCATGTATGTGTTAATTTTATTTTTATCTTTTTATACTCATTTCTTACTTCCAATCTGTGTGCATAGGTGCTATGTTACTAAATCATCTTGTGTTTAGTAATTAATAAATTTACTATTTGTTAACTCAAGAAAGCCTGGTTAAATTATCACATTTTAAAACATGCATACTAACTTGTTGCAATTAACCAAAGAAGCTGGTATATAAAGGAGGAGAGCCAGTTCATCCTTCCTCAGCTGGGAGTTTAACGATTCGGCATATCCTGTCATTAACTGTAACTAATTGGGGAATCTCACCCGGGGTCCAAGCATAACAATGTAAGCTTGAACCTGACCAACATCTCCTAACATCTTGAGAGAGTGCCCTCAATTGCTGACCGAGCAACCTTTCTCCAGTGGATCCGTGAACTATACAATGAGATATCAGCTAGTCAAACATAATTGCAATTTAATGGAGAACAAATTAAATGTTTTGTACACAGAGGTCAATAGATTCATCAGACGTGGGAAACGATATAGATGCAATTCATTCAAGAATCCCTATAGGATGGAAACAGGTCATTTGGCCCAACAAGTCCACACTGACCCTCCGAAGAGTATCCCAACCAGACCCTTCCACTGCTCTATTATTCTACATCTACCCCGACTAATGCACCTAAACTACAAATCCCTGAATACTATGGGCAATTTATCTTGGCCAGTTCATCTAACCTGCGCATCTTTGGACTGGGGGAGGAAACCAGAGCACCTGGAGGAAACCCATGCAGACACAAGGAGAATGTGCAAATTCCATGCAAACAGTCACCTGAATCTTGAATTGAACCCAGGTCCCTAGTGCCGTGAGGCAGCAGTGCTAACCACTGAGTCACTGTGCCACCCCAAGCTTTATTCAAGCTTCAATCAAGCTAGGCTTCACCACCCAAAAGCAATATCAAGCACCATGAGTTCAATTTAAAAAGCAAATAAAAGACAATCATTTGGTTAAAACTTAAATCATGGCTATCAAGGTCCGAAAGCAGAAATTGTATAAAAAAATGGCAAGGAGGCAAAATTAGTAATGCGTAGAATCATGCAGCAATATCTTACAAAAAGAAGTGAAGGAGATATTTGTTAGCATATCAATGAAGAAAGAAATGCCACTTTTATTTTGTGACTAGATTTAATGGCAAAATCACTGAGGTTTTTGAAATTGTTTCATGAAAAGCTATCTTTCTCAGAATTTAAAAGAAATGGAGAAGTTGAACAGTTAATAAGATTCAGTCTGCAATTGGTGAAACATTAACTGGAGAAGTATTGAAAAGTCATTATCTTTCTTGGAATTGCAAACCTTGGTTGTAATGGGAGGAAGGAAGGCCTCCAGTAATGATTGTTGTACTCATGGGTATACAAATACTTCTTTCATGAACTGACCAATCATTTTGGAAGTGGTCCAGCACATGATTTTAAGTAGCGAGCTATCCCAAGCTTTTGATTTAACTTAAAGCTTTTGGTTTGTGGCTGTTAAGGCTGTTTGGTCGATAACTCTTTATCAGAATCCTTATGAATGACTTAGTGCAATGTCTGCTGTCAGACAATCAGCGCAGACTCAGAAAATGTCAAGACGCCATTGATGTGGGACGCAATTTTATTATGAACTATTTGGTGATAGAGTGGCATTTAAGCTAAGCTTTGCACTCAGTGATGTAACCCAGAGTTTAGTCAATGCTCCATCATGGAGTATATTCAAGAGTGAGATACAGAGTTTATAGTTGGTCATGGAATCAAGGGATATGGGGATATCAAGGGTGAAACTAGAGTTAAGGCAAATGTTCCTCCGGGGTCTAGATTAGAGTGGTGCTGGAAAAGCACAGCAGTTCAGGCAGCATCCAAGGAGCAGTAAAATCAACGTTTGGGCAAAAGCCCTTCATCAGGAATGTTCCTCCATCAATCATTCATCAATTTAATGGCAGAACAGGCTGAAGAAATAGTTTGAACATATTTCCAATGTTCTGGTGGTCTTATGAAATTATGCTGTCAATCTGAGCCAAATGGCCAGCCTTCAGTTTAATGTTTCCTGCCTCTTGATTCTTTAATTCAAGTGCAGGTGATGCACTTAATTCCTGGAATGGGATTGGAACAACTCTGATCTTCTTCCTAAGATACTTCGATGAGGTTTCAAGTCCAATGCATTTTTTGCATTTTGAAATGTCTTAGACACCTCATTAGGTGTGACATACCAGAATCTCTCACTCTCTCGACAAGCAGCCACTGAATTCAAGTCTGCCATCAATTTTTAGCTGTATATATGTCCCTTCTATAAACAAATAATCCTCATGTTGTAATTAAAATGTGATATACTGGTGGGTGATCTGGAATTATGATCCATGTTTGTTACAGTATGAGTGAGCAAAGAGTTGACAGAAAGGGTAGACCACTGCAATGGTTGGCCATTTATTTATCATATTCCTGCATTTTCAAAAGTTTTCTATTGAAATTATAGTGGACAAATGGGAGAATCACTGTGTACCTTAGACAATAAAAAGCTATTTTAATAAGGTATTGCTCATATACATTATTAGAATGACTGTATTGTAGGTGTTGTAATTGACTTTTACAGCACCTACAGAGGATTCTCCACTCTCCTTTGTCCTGCTCTTGTTCAAGATAATGCCATGGTATCTTTTAAGCCCACCTGAGAGGGCCAACTTGACCTTACTTTGATATTTCATAGGAAAAGTAGCATCTCCAACAATGCATTCATCCCACGGCCCTGAAAAGTTAGTTTAAATTATTTGCTCATATTATTTAAACTCTAATAGGCCCAAGTCTACAATCAAAAGGCAGACTGAAAAAATCAGTATATAGTCGTTAACTTTTCGAACATTCTCTTGTGAAGAACAATCTACTAGCCACAATGCATTTTGGAAATTCTGTTTCATTATGTCGATGGCTTTTGCCCGTTTTAATAATGTTACACATACAACACTCAAGCTTGTACATTTTAAGTGTCTCTGTCAAGTGGTTATGTGAATAAAATTGAAAGCAGCATACCTCACGATATGAATTATTTATTGATGGTGATACTTCAGGGATGCCCTATTGTTTCTCTTCTTCAAAAGTTAAAAGGTTAATTTGGTTTTACACTTGATACAAAAGGAAAATTTGTTTAATTGTATTAATCTTGTAATTCACTTTTGGTATAATTTAACTTCTGCTCTTCAAATCAGAAGGAATCAGGCAGTTAAAATAAGGTATTTCAATTTTTTTCAAATCTTTGGGTTTATTTGAAGTGAGTGATTAAATTTGACACACGGAACTGCCTTCTTCCTATGGTATAGATCGGTAGAAATGTATATTAGCTGATCTTTCCACTGCTCCATATCTTTTTGATGTAAGGTTTCAAGCATTAGCAGCATTTCTTTTCCTCTTGTGTGTGAATGAAGATGTTAGATAACATTAAATTGAAACTGGAAGGCTCCAATGAATAAGGAGCTACCTTTCTGGTTGAAGTAGCAGAGTTTTGTTGGGTAAATGATAAGAAGTTCATTGTCTCACTAAATTGTCTCAAATTATATGGCGTCAAAGAGTCATAGAGATGTACAGCATGGAAACAGACCCTTTGGTCCAACCTGTCCATGCCGACCAGATATCCCAACCCAATCTAGTCCCACCTGCTAGCACCCGACTCATATCCCTCCAAACCCTTCCTATTCATATACCCATCCAAATGCCTCTTAAATGGTGCAATTGTACCAGCCACCACCACATCCTCTGGCAGCACATTCCATACACGTACCACACTCTGCGTGGAAACGTTACCCCTTAGCAAATGCCTCTTAAATGGTGCAATTGTACCAGCCACCACCACATCCTCTGGCAGCACATTCCATACACGTACCACACTCTGCGTGGAAACGTTACCCCTTAGGTCTCTTTTATATCTTTCCCCTCTCACCCTAAACCTATGCCCTCTAGTTCTGGTCTCCCCAACCCCAGGGAAAAGACTTTGTCTAGTTATCCTATCCGTGGCCCTCATAATTTTATAAACCTCTATAAGGTCACCTCTCAGCCTCCGACGCTCCAGGGAAAACAGCCCCAGCCTGTTCAGCCTCTCCCCGTAGTTCAGATCCTCCAACCCTGGCAACATCTTTGTAAATCTGTTCTGAACCCTTTCAAGTTTCACAACATCTTTCCGAAAGGAAGGACACCAGAATTGCAGGCAATATTCCAACAGTGGCCTAACCAATGTCCTGTACAGCTGCAACATGACCTCCCAACTCCTGTACTCAATATTCTGACCAATAAAGGAAAGCATATCAAATGCCTTCTTCACTATCCTATTTACCTGCGACTCCACTTTCAAGGAACTAAGAACCTGCACTCCAAGGTCCCTTTGTTCAGCAACACTCCCTAGGACCTTACCATTAACTGCATAAGTCCTGCTAAGATTTGCTTTCCCAAAATGCAGCACCTCACATTTATCTGAATTAAACTCC
>NC_057713.1:27142881-27157767 GCF_004010195.1 Chiloscyllium plagiosum
TGGCTCCACACAAAGGCCGCCTTGCTGATTTTTGAGGGGCCCTATTCTCTCCCTAGTTCCCCTTTTGTCCTTAATATATTTGTAAAACCCCTTTGGATTCTCCTTAATTCTATTTGCCAAAGCTATCTCATGTCCCCGTTTTGCCCTCCTGATTTCCCTCTTAAGTATAGTCCTATTTTCTTTATACTCTTCTAAGGATTCACTTGATCTATCCTGTCTATTCCTGATATATGCTTCCTTCTTTTTCTTTAACAAACCCTCAATTTCTTTCGTCATCCAACATTCCCTATACCTACCAGCCTTCCCTTTCACCCTGACAGGAATATACTTTCTCTGGATTCTTGTTATCTCATTTCTGAAGGCTTCCCATTTTCCAGCCGTCCCTTTCCCTGCAAACATCTCCTCCAATCAGCTTTCGAAAGTTCTTACCTAATACCGTCAAAATTGGCTTTCTCCAATTTAGAACTTCAACTTTTAGATCTGGTCTATCCTTTTCCATCACTATTTTAAAACTGATAGAATGCAATGACGTACATTACTGTTACAAGCACACTAACAGATTTATCACCTTCTTTATTCTTGATGTAGAGGTGGGTTGGACAATCTCAAAAATCACACAACACCAGGTTATAGTCCAACAGGCTTATTTGAAATCACAAACTTCCAGAATGCGGGTCCTTCTTCAGGTGTTAGTGAGAGAGGGAGACCTTAGATACATAATTTATAAGTAAAAGATTAAAGGGTTATACAACGGATGCAATTCATGCCATTATTAATGATCAATTGGCCAGAAACTTACGGCAAGGAAGAAATACGCCAAAAATTGTAAAATCATCAACTGTTGCAGGCTGATATGTGCTGTAAGCTTCATGGAAGTGGTCTATGCTCACTCTCCCTTTAATATGCATGAAATTTCTTCATTTACACTTCAGCTGCCCATACAGCTTGATACAGAAAGTTATGTATTGTAACTAGCAACCCAAGTACTGTTTTAATCATGTGATGATTGTGACTAACTGCCAATTAAGCTCTCATTCCCAGAAAGTGAACAATTATAAGTTATCACATGGACTTTGGTCTTTACCCATCAAACAATTCCTATGTTTTCAAACTCTAAGTGAGATTGCCAAGCAAAACCTCATTTAGAATAGATGGATAAAATAATTAAAACTGACACAGAAGCTTTCCTCTCTCTGTTTGTGTTCTACTTTGTCCAAGATGTGGAGGTGCCAGTGTTGGACTGGGGTGGACAAAGTTAAAAATCACACAACACCAGGTTATAGTCCAACAGGTTTATTTGGAATTATTAGCTTTCAGACCATCGCTCCTTCATCAAGTAACGACTTTGTCAAAGACCTTGTGTTAACCTGTTCAGGATCATTTCTACTTTTGGCTGTGGTTTCAGCTCGCCTTCCTCCTGCTTCTGTCTCTCTGGACAACAAAATTGTGCAAAGTGCATCAGATAACAGTAGTCTTGATCCACATTCTCGAAAATATAGGTTTAACTTTCCCTCGAATGTGTTTGTCAAAGACAGTGGTATTTTGACTCACTATATTTTCAACAGATGTTTTAACTTCATAATTCCTCAACCTACAAAAGAAACTCAAAACTAAATAACATTTTGTTTTCTCCCTTCATCAATAGATCAGCTACATCTTCACTTTTGCAACATTTGGCTCAATAGGCACTAATCTCTTTTACAGAAATATTCTCTGCCGGAACCTTGACTCTGCACTTGCAGAGAATATCTGTAGCCAACAGTGTTGGCAGCAGCTCTTATAGAATCATTCTATTTCTGTCTGATCATTTTGCTTCATTCCAGTTGACTTTGGCATTCACTGTGATTTCATGAAGGAAACTACAGCTCATCCAAGGCTTGGATGTTGAACAAGCAATCCAACAACATGGAGACAGTGGAGGTGGTCATGAAATCTGGCCTTCATCCTTCATGCCAGTTTCCCAACTGCTTCTTTATTTGATTAATCTTTCAGTTATTGTGCTCACTAGCACATGGTACACAGAGTACAGGATCATAGAAATGAGTAAACTGGTGAAATCCACATTGATTCAGCTTCCCCACCACCTTCATCTACCTATCACATTCTCAGCACTCCACCCTCCTCTCCGAACTATCACCTTTCTGCCCCACCTTCATCTACCTATCACATTCCCAGAATAAATGTGGATTTCACCAGTTTCCTCATTTCCCCGCCCCCAATCTTATCCCAGTCCCAAGCCTCCAACTCAACGACACCCTCTTGACCTGTCAATCTATCAACTTTACCACCCCTACCTTCATCTACCTATTACATTCCCAGCTACCTTCCCTCCACCCAGCCCCACCCCACTCCCATTTATCTCTCAGCCTCCCTGGCCCACAAGACTCATTCATGATGAAGGGCTTAAGCCCAAAATGTCGATTCTGCTGCTCCTCCGATACTGCCTGACCTCCTGTGCTTTTCCAGCACCACATTCTCAACTCTGATCTCCAGCATCTGCAGACCTCACTTTTTCCCTGTGCTAAATTTACTGTTGTTTCATTAATAAATATGATTTCAACTTTCATTTAGTCTGTGCTATATTTTGTGTTAGACTTAGTGCGATTTTTAAATGATCACACAGTCACATAGCCAGGCAGCCTGTCTTTCTTGGTCAGCAGTCCTCAGTCAAGGGGTAGGACATCTTGCTGTTTGGCATTGTGTGACATCAATCTCACAGCTGCACCATGTTTCATGGCACTGTAAGTCAAGGGCAGCCTCTGAACTCGTCCAGGGAATTGGCTATAGTCAGATGTCAGGTTGAGGTACTCCTCTGCAATCCGAGCAGAGAGTTGCAGTCAGTCATGTGACTCCATAGAAGTAAGTTCAGTGGGAAGGACTAATGCTTGGGGAGGTGAACAGGTGTTAGCAAAGATATGGGCACCTCTCATCTGGGACTGTCTTCTAATATTGCCCAGGGCCACGTGCAGCCCCTGTCGAGTGTGACTGGAACAACAAAGAAAAAGAGTGTTTGGGAGTATAAGGGGGCCTGCTGAAGTAGGAGACATGGGAATCTATTTGTGGAGTTGAGAGCTGCAAGCTGAGGGGAAGGAGGGATGACTATTGCGAAGGGGACATGACCGTTTTTGTAATTGAGGGAGTGTGTGAGGATGTGATTGAGAAGGGGTCATGTGGACATGGAGCATTCATCCATGGTCAGGCATATCCCAGCTTCAAGGGGAGGAATGATATATGACCACACTTGAGAGTTGCTGGGATGCTAAAGGAGCAGTGCAGGCTGAAATCGATGGGTTGTGCAGAAAGCCAGCCCAAGATGAAACATATTGTCAAACCAAGTCAACTCAAAACCAGACTCCAAACCCACTGCCAAAAACCTCGTAAAATGCATGAATCATATTAATTTAACAAATCTATCATTTCCTTATTGTTCATTATGATATTGCCTTTATTAGAGCAACATTTCCTCCTTACCACTCTTAACTCTTAAAATAGTACATTTAGTGCTAACTTTGATATCTCTTACTGTCCTTTTGTTGTTTTTCACTATCTTGCTGTCTGCTAGGTTTCTACATTTCTTTGCGATTGTATCAGAGAGAATAAGTGAGTAAATATTAAATGACACCGATAATAATATTTGCTAAGTAGGGAAATACATTTCAAAACACGTCATTACCTCTCCACAGATTCCAGATCTAATATATCATGGCCACTATTTTAAAACTATTCACTTCTTTTAAATTAGCATGCCAACTCTTAATGAATTTTAAAGGGCTGCATGTGGTTAGCATTCTTGTCTTTTTAATCATGGTCATGTCTATTTGGAGAACACCATTCTACACATGCAACAATGTAGACCAATGTCAATTGGTTCACTGTATGTTTTCCATGAGACTTCATCAGTATTGCCATGCTTACTATGGATAATATTAATAAAGTAAGAAAGGATGTAGCTATTCCACGTTCTTCAGATCCAATTAATGCTTTTTTTTATTTGGGTTCAGGCCCAGGTTTTTTTTGTTAATCTATTAGAATTTCTGCTACAACTTTAAGCTCATTTATCTTTTCGGCCTCTTCCACTTCATGACTTGTGAAAGTATAACTGAGAATCTTGCAAGACACTGCTGTTATTCATTATACAGTGTGGAGCAATGCCAGGAGCAGAGTCTTTGCTTCAGTTTGCCTGTAGGAACAAAGAATTCTCTGCATGTGGAAGCATGTGGTTCATCAAGCTCTATTTCAATACAATACAGTTCAAAGATATTTGTATTTAGATGCGAGTTTGTATAATGGCACTCTTATAATTGTTCTCTTAACTACACCAGGATAAATTAATCATAGCAGTTTTCTGAGTGCCTGATGTCCACACGTACGATGTAATGCTGATGGCCCCACACATTCTCCTCATTTACAACAGCTATATCATTGATGAACAGAGCTCATTAATACATGGATGGTGTCATGCGAATTATTCAGCTGCAGAAATTCTGCTCCCACCCCAATTCTGGGATTCAAAATCACGGATGCAAATATGGGCATGAATCTTACGCTTTTTTTAACTAAGTCTGAGTTGCGAGATTTTTTTTGATGGATTTCTGCCCGAGTACCTAACAGATTTTCTCGCCCTATATACTTACTTGACTCATTAACTACCTACCCAATCCCTATGGTATCCCTTTTATCCGATTCTGGCCCCATCTTACCATATATCATTCCCAGAACAACTTGCCAATTAGCAGTTCTCCCAGAATTCAGCAGCATTCTTTGTGCCTGTGCTATCTTTACAGGCCTGGTGTACACCTCAGCAACCCTGTCAGTTGGAGTTGTCTTGCATAGTTCCTAACACTTGCTGCTGACTCGACAAGGTAAAATTGGTATCCCTCTTTGTGGGCAGGGATCTGGAGACCCTGCTGAATGGGTTGGCACAGAAATGGGACTTCCCGCTCTCACAGCATCAGAAATGGAGGCCATGACACCAGAACATGCCGGTCTGATTCACAAGGCTGCTACTTGGGTTAAACCAGTCTTAGCCATTGAGGAAAATGTCCAGCAGTATAGGTTGGACGTCAATGTATTTCTCCAGTCCATCAGCAAGAGGTACATTATTACCTGTTCTCCAATATTTTCCATTCACTCTATCTCTGCTATTGTACCCAAATCCCACCAAGGTTCACGCTCTACTACTCTCAGTAACGATGACAACAACTTCCCTCACTTACTGTCATCCACTCCAACTCATTGGGGACCTTCTTACCTGCACCAACACTAACAGTTATGCCACCCACTTCCATCTCTGATAAAACCTACCTTTCTCATTCTGTGAGGAAAACAGCCTACAACAGGATAAAAATACTCTTTTTGGGACTACTTTAGTTTGGGATTATGGTTGGCAGGGACTGTTGGACCATAAGGTCTGTTTCCATGCTGTATGACTCTATGAGTCAGGGCTATTCCACCTGACTGAAGCCCGCTGACAACTCTGACAAGCTTTCTTCATTTGCATCTGCAGTAAATGGCAAGGCATTCATCGTTTATAATATGAAACAAAAAGCAGCATTTTCTGGTCATATGCAGCAGATCTGGCAGTGTCTGTAGAGAGAAAGCAGAGTTAATGTCTTGAGTCCAGTGACTTTTACTAGTAGTAGCTAGGAAAAGATGGCATATAAACTGAATATTAGGAGGAGGGGAAAGGTAAAGGAGTAAGTGAGAGGTGGAGATGGAACCCAGAGGGAGCGATGTTATTTCGGCAGACAAAGAATGGCTAATAATAATCCAGGGAAATGAAGAACTGCTAATAGGAACCCTAAGTAGGTAAAAATGGGTTGGCTGTGCTGAAAGCAGCCCATGTGATGACAAGGGCTGGGATGTGAGGTGGGTAAAGGACAAGGAAGGAGGTATTCAGGCCCAAAAATTATTGAACTCAATATTGTGTCCTGAAAGCTGCTGGGCTCCTGAGTGAAAAATGAGTTGTTGTTCCTCCAGTACTGAGCCCCTCTGGTGCACTGCAGCAAACCTGTGACAGGCTTGTTAGCTGGGGAACACAATAGTGTGGTTAGCAGGCAAACTGGAAGCTCAGGGTCCTTCTTGTGGACAGAATAAAGGTAATTTGCAAAGTAGTTGCCCAGTCTGTGCATCATCTCCACAATGTAGAGGAAAGCACTCTATGGGCAGTAAGTACAGTCAACTAGATTGAGTGAAGAGCATGTAAATTACTCCTTCACTTGGAACATCTATCTGGAGAAGTGGATAGTGAGGACAGAGGAAGTAAACAGGCAAGTTTTACATCTTCTGTGATGGGAAATTGCTGTGGGTTGTGAGACGAATGTATAAGACAGGGATACTGTGAAGTCCAGAATGAGTGAGTGCTATGAGAGCAGCCAGGTCCAGTCCATGAGTTGGATACATGTTGCTGAGTGGTGGAGGTAAAGGAGTAAGTGATAGGTGGAGATGGAGGCCAGAATGATAGTTATATAGATAAAGGGATGGACAATGATAATTAGTGTTGGACTCTTGCTGCAGCATTACGATGATAGCTGCTGGCATAGCATTGAAATGTGGATCATGGATATGCCATGAGGGTTCTTAGATGCTTCCACACATTGATATGCCAATATCCCTAGATTGTGGCTGGTGCCCATGGAGTATGCCCTGAAACGTTGGTGCCCTATGACTAACATGGAGGTCCTTCAGAGTAGTGGCGAGCTTAACTTACCAGGTACCCGTCCTGGTTTCCATCTTGAGCTGTATTAATGGATAGATTGTTTGGCAAGTTTTGATAATTAGAAAGGAGAATATTAATGAAGCAAATTGGGGCATCAACAAGGCATTTAACAAGCAATAATTCTTTATTTTTTGGCAACGTACTGCTACCTTCCTGCCTCACTGCTTGTCAAAAGCATAAATGATGGATTAACATCCTTTGATATCAAAATAGGCTTCATGGAAATTCTTGTCCAATTCTGCAGCAAATTTCATTATAGCCCACGTCACTCACATCTCAATAATATTCCACCAATACATTATTGGATTATTGTTGATGTTCCCAAATAACAAATTTCATTCCCATCAGTGTAATGTAAACTATATAAGATCAGTGATGTTGAAATTTTTAAAAGAAGAATTGGACAATTGAATATAACCTAGTTGTAGACAATTTGTGGTTCATTTACAATTCCTGAAGTCTTTCTGTCTTTATGGTAAACACTACAATGAATCACAAGATATGTCTGGCTTAACTTTGTTAGAATATGTAGCATCCAAAAATAGATACACAAAGAAAGTGCAGCAAAAGATAAATCAATCTCGTTGCAATATAACTGGTTCCGCGATAGTCTGAAATTATTTGTTTCCCACATCATTATTAAAACATCTTTAATTAACCACTAAATATTTATCTAAACATGTTCATCTTATACTCAATGGTAATTGTCAGTTTTTAGATTACAATTGTCTTAATCCTTTAGAGACTCACTAAACAGACATTATTGTCTTTTCCAATGTACTTCTGTGGAATCCAGGCTATATTAATTACAATTAACAATATTTTTTCACTCTCATTATGCAGCAATAGCTGCAGAAGTGGGACAAATGATCAAACCCATTGGAAATTATATCTAAAATAGTTCTTAGCTTGCTGTTGGTAGCTCACGCAGCCAATCTATTAAGGCATTAAATTATGTTGAGCAATGCATCTATTGCTGTCAATTTTACTGAAACACTCCCTCTGTTCCAGCTTATGCCATAGCCCCCAAAAGAGCTTTCTCTCTTTGTCATTCTAGCTGCTCTCCTTTACCCAAGGGAGGCTGACTTGAGCAAAGGTGATGTGTGGCTGGATAAGGCAGCAAATACCTGACCCGACTGGAATTCCTTAAGTATGATATGGCCTTTTCTTCTCCAGCATAAAAATCTTGAGATTCATTGCTACATGCTCTATGAGGAAATTATTATTTTTTCTCTCCTATCTTCCATTATACCCCGATTGAGATCAACTTACTCACGAGATGTGCATCCTGTCCTCTTGTCATCATTTCCACTAAACTACAGATCACGCAATTTCCCTTGCTAGCATCCATGCTAGACAACATTGTAACTTCCCCCTTCAGGTTTTTTCTCTCACTTTCAAAGCTATTGGACCTGTGGGAGTCAACTCTACTGAAATCTACTCAAAACGATAAAGGAAAAGTGAAGTTCAGGGCCTTTACTCACCTTCCAAGGTAGGAGACCATCATACCTGCGAGAGACATCTCTATTCTGGAGGCTACTCTGTAGTCATGCTGTGTGACCAAATATCCACCAGCAACATTCATTGGAAAACTATAAGTGCAATGATCAGCAAGAAGCTGCTGTTAGGGAGCAAGTTTAAATAACTTAAAACTAGATAGATGTATCAGTATAGATAAAAGGTAGCTACTTGGATTTCACTAAGGGAATTACAAAATGAGAAGTAAAGTTGAATCAAGTCAAAGTAAAATAAAATAGTAAAGAGATTTAAAGGGAAATAAAGTAAATGTAAGAGAAAAAGGTCAATTTACCAGTTGGTTTTATGTATTTTAAGTGTAACAAGTATAACGTTGCATGATGGCAGGCCAGCTTGTCAGTAGAGTGTACACCCTGCATTTTGTGTGAAGTCATAAGTCCCAGACAAACACATTTGCAGGAATTGTCACCTGCTGTACAAGCTTGAACTCTGAATTTCAGAACTTGAGCAATGGCTGGAATTTCTGTTGTGCATCAGTGAATACCACATCGTGAGAGGTGGTCACACTGCAGGTTAGGAATATGTTGATGAGGTGGGAATGAGTGTGACAAAGTCATGAAGAAGTCGTCTGAGTCCATTATGTTTCCAAATTTGTATTCTATTTTGGAAACTAATGAGGGTATAAAGGTCTTCAGGAAGTGCGACCAGAGCCAGGTCTGTGGCACCATAGACATCTCGGCTATAGAGGGTAAAAATGACATCGGATTTATAGTCAGATAATCAGACAGGAACTTCTGCAGCATCAAACATGATTCCAGGAGAATGTGTTGCTTCTTTGATGTTGGGGTCAAGGACATTATGAAACAATTGCAATATAATCTGTGACAGGGGATCAGCCATATATCATGATGAACCTTGGTAATGATGACACATGTAAACAGAGGATTGAGATCCTGAAAGACTTCAGAGAGAAAGAAAGGAAATTAAAAAGCAAGACTTCAAGAGCAGTAACTCTAATTTACTGGAAAATAAATTTCTGTAAAGTTTATTTGAAATCACAAGCTTTTGGAGCATTACTCCTTCATCAGGTACTGATGAAGGAACAGCACTGTTAGACTAATATACCTATTAGACTATAACCTGGTGTCATTGACTTCGGACTTTGTCCACCTCAGTCCAACACCAGCACATGCACAGAAAGGAAGATTAAGAAGGAGCATGAGGCAAAAATGGCAGGCTGCTCTAAAACAAATTGTAAAATGTTCTTCAAATATTTTAATAGTAAACAATTAGCAATGGATAGAGGAAGGCCCATAACAAACAAGTAGGGTAAACTGCTCACTGAAGCAAAGGGTTTGGAAGAGGTACTAACTAATTGCTTTACTTCTGTCTTTACCAGATTGGAAGATGGTGACAATAGCCCAGTTGAAAGTGTGGATATTGAGCAACTGATTGGTATAATGTTAATCAGCTTTCGAAAGTTCTTGCCGTCAAAATTGACCTTTCTCCAATTTAGAACTTCAACTTTTAGATCTGGTCTATCCTTTTCCATCACTATTTTAAATCTAATAGAATTATGGTCGCTGGCCCCAAAGTGCTCCTCCACTGACTCCTCAGTCACCTGCCCTGCCTTATTTCCCAAGAGTAGATCAAGTTTTGCACCTCCTCTAGTAGGTACTCAGTACATGTCACTCAGATGCGACATGGGGAGATGGGGCCAAGCAGTGACCGGCCTGGGGATTCTCTGTGAACGCCCCCAAGTCAACACCCATTCAATGTGTGTCACTCAGATGTGATGTGGGAGGGGCCAAGCACGTTCTTACTTAGAAGTCTGCTCCTCCGGTAAGATTTAAAAAAATTTCTCCATTAATCAGTCACTTTTTCTGAAAACCGGAAAAATTCCGAATTCCGAATTCCTATAACCAGCTGGTCCTGAGCATTTCGGATAAAGGATCTTCTACCTGTACAGAAAGGTGAGACCACACATATTGGACACAAGAAAAATAGACTCAAGTATTTTCCAATTGATGAGAAACTAAAAATTATCTAGGAGAAAAAAGCTTAGGAGTCCAAATACACATCTGCATGTAGTCTCAGTAGCGCCACCCTGAGTCATGTGCACTTTTGTGAATACAAGCAGTCTCACCAATCAAAGTGCACCCAGCAGCAGCGTGGGTTTCCTCCGTGTGCTCCGGTTTCCTCCCACAATCCAAAAATGTGCAGGTTAGGTGAATTGGCCATGCTAAATTGACGTAGAGTTAGGGTGAACGGGTAAATGTAGGGGAAGGGGTCTGGGTGGGTTATGCTTCGGTGGGTCGGTGTGGACTTGTTGGGTCAAAGGGCCTGTTTCCACACTGTAAGTAATTTAATCTAATCTAATCTAATCTAATCTAATCAGCAGCATTTCATGATAGAGTTGGAGAGGAATGTTAGTGGAGTGAGGATGTGATGATGTGGCTATTTTAGTGGCAGGACCAGATCGGGCAGATGCATCCTGGATGAGAGCAGACCTTGAAGAGGGTAGAGGAGGGAGACTACCGATCTGGAAAGAAATACCACCTCCCTTTCTCACCCAAAGCCTGAGCAGAATGAGTTTGTGTTCTCCTTCATGTGCATTTCTGACCTCCTCAACGCCAGCTGAAAAATCGTGGCTGGCTATAACTGGGTAGCCCTAGGGCATACGTCTCCTCCCCACATCCCACAGCTCTCCAGGAAGATAACAGACAGGTTGGCAGAGGACAGCAAGGCCACCGGCAAGTCTGCTGTCAGAGCATTGTACAATTCTGCCTGTACATATAGATTTGTAAAACTCATTGTCATTATCTGAATAAAGACTCAGATCAACTGTGGCTCTGTACACTGCACTTCCATCTCTGAGTCAGAGATTCTGGGTTAAAACACCACTCCAAGAGCTATAGCACAAGTATAAAATCTGACACTTCAGGGGCTGCTGTCTCTGTTTAAAAAAAACTCAGACCTATTTGCCTGTTTTCTTGGAAGAAGAACTGGAGAATTTGCTCTGGTGTCCTAGCTAAGGGCTTGGAAAGGTCCCAGCCATGCAGTGCAGGTCAATAGGAGGTTGACTGATTTGAAATAAATAATTCATTCTTGTGTTAAAGAACAAGTTAGGGAAATGCACCACAATGCACTCAGCATTCAGCTACTCACAGAGTCATATAGTACAGAAACAGACCCTTTGGTATAACTAATCCATGCCGAACATAACCTCAAACTAAACTAATCCCACCTGCCTGCTCCTGGGCCATATCGCTCCAAACCTTTCCTATTCATGTATCTGTCCAAATGTCTTTTAAACATTGTAAGTGTACCATGTTGAAAATGACAACTTCTCTGCTTTAGTCTACCACTTGTAATTCAGATCAACTAAAAGCTTTACTCATTCACCTACATTGACTTTTTTTTTTGTTCTTGAAATTCTTTTTAGTGAGATAGTACAAAGGCAATTTACAAAAGGTGCCAGTAAGGCAAGCAGCTGTGTAAATAAAAATGAACATAAATGGCTTTGACATCTTAATGACTATGGAATTTGAATAATTTCTCCTCTTTTATCGTCTAGTTCAGCATTTCCTTTTTATTTGAGGTTAAATTGTAATGAGGATTGGACTGCAACAGATGTATCATCACCATGCACGATAGGGAACAAATTGAATTGTACTGTTGATTGACAACTTGCAGTCAAACTCAACATTCGTTATTTGATGCTTAGTGCCAGAAACAACAGAAGGGCAGCAACATTCATTCACAAAGGGACCAATGGGGGTGGCACTTTTGAAGTAACAGTAGGAACAGACTAAGTGGGAGTAAAAACACAGCCTAACTTTGATAAACAATTCTGATCAATTGACTTTTGGAATTATGACGCATTCTGTTAATTTTTTTTAGAAAAACTCATTACAGCATTTAGTGCCCATTCATAAGGCCCAGAGGGCTGTTCAGAACCAACAAAGATGTGTTGATCAAATTTCAGGTAAAACACACTGAAGGACATCGGTGAAAAAGTTGGGTTTTTCCGACTGTTGATAGTAATTGAACAGTCATCATTAGGCTAGCTTCTTATTACAATTTTACGTGCAAATCTTATTCAAATTTTAAAAATAAGGGGTCACCCATTTAAAACAAAGAAGATTTTTTTTTTAATGCAGAGGGTAGTGAGCCTTTGGAATTGGCCATGCTAACTTGCCCATAGTGTTAGTGCCTTAGTCAGAGGTAAATATAGGGTAGGTGAATGGGTCTGGGTGGGTTACTCTTTGGAGGGTTGGTGTGGACTTGTGAGGCCAAACTCCTGTCCTCAAAATGTCATGCTTGCCCTCAGATGCAAGCAGAGTTTTTTGAATGTTCTGAAGGATGATGTAGATGTAGCCTTGATAAACAAGGGGTTGAAAGATTACTCGTGCTAAATGGGAATATGGATTAATCAAATTAGCCATTATCTTATTGAACAGTAGGTCATGTTCAAGGGACCAAGTAGCTTACTTCTGCTTTTAATTTGTAAGTTTGTATTCAATAGACTTCTGGAGCATCTGTAGGTCTGATATTATAGATTTTTGGAATTTATTTGTTGTAATCGATAAAGGTTTGGACTTCCTGTCCATGCTTCTCAATCACCTTCAGGATTGTTTATTTAACTGAGTCAGCAGGATTTTGGACTGCCTGTAAAGTTGACCTTATGTAGATTTAGGAAGTTTTTGTGGTTTGTTCGTCTAGATTGACGAAAATAAATACTCAGATTTTCTGTATCTAAAATATACTGCTTTAAGTGGGAAGAGGCAAAACAGAATAACTTAGACACTGGCTCAATCTTCAGGCAAGGTACTTTGCAGTATTTTGTGTGAGGAAAGCAAGTGTCTACAGCAGGGAATGAATCAAAGAATGATTGCAGGCAATCATTTGTTCTGAAGCTTGCAAATCAATGTGGAACTTGAGTGTGGACTCTTGACACCAGTCAGATGCACACTAGCTGTATCTACATAGTTGGAAAGTGCAAGAAACTTGTGCAAGGCTCATCAAGATATCAAACTTTTATTGCAACATGCTGGAGGGCATGTGTATTGCTCCAGATGTTTGCCGTCTCTTACGAATGTGATAGTGTCCCCATCATTAAATTCTTCTCTTTCACCTTAGGTTGGGTGCCTTTGGTTTCTTACAATTATATGCTGCTTATTTTCTCTCGTAAAGCTGCACAGTGGCATAGTGGCTTTTCTATATTCCTGATTAGGCACAAAGGGATTTGAGACTGGATAATAACCTTTAGCAGTACATACTGCAGTTACAAACTCAAACGCTGTTATTCACTTCATTTCACATTATGTGACCTATATTGGAATTATTTTGACCATTCTTCGATTTGGAATAGTAGGGTTGCAGAAACATGCTGGATAAATAGACTGGCACACTGCTGTGCTTCGATATCCACCATTCTTATGCAATTACAGGGATAGGAAGAAACCTTAGCATTACGTGAATCCCACTGACAGCAGAATTCTAGCAGAAAGGATGAACAGTGCAGTTACAGTTTAAACCAGTAATTGGAGATTTATGGCTTGGGGGCAATGAATTGAGGGGAGCTCTCAGGTAACATAAACAAGAAATGTAAAACAAACAGAAGGAAAGGAAATAAAGGAATAGTCACAAGCTGTGCATTAGGCACTACAGATTAATAGAAAGCTAAAGGACACAAGGTAATTAAATCAGAAGAGAGAAATAAGTGTGTGAGCAAAACATTGAAGCAAATGAACATAGAACATAGAACATAGAAGAATACAGCGCAGTACTCTAACCTCCTCTAACCTAATAATAACACCTGTTTTGGTAAGTAGGTAAGTGCTGAATTTTGCTTGTTGTATTCTTTAGACCCAGTTTTTTTTTTAAATAAAAGTTAGCTTTAGAGGGATGGCAGTGAAGGCAGTGCAATGTTCCTCCTGCAACATGTATGAGGTGAGGGATGCCATCGACGTCCCTGCCGATTACACTTGCAGGAAGTGCACCCATCTCCAGCACCTCCAAGACCGTGTTAGGGAACTGGAGCTGGAGTTGGATGAACTCCGGATCATTCGGGAGGCAGAGGGGGCCATAGATCAGAGTTATAGGGAAGTAGTAACCTCAAAGATGGCAGATAGATGGGTTACAGTGAGGGGGACTGGGAGGAAGCAGCCAGTGCAGGGACCCCCTGCGGCCATTCCCCACAAGAACAAGTATACCGTTTTGGATACTTGTGGGGGGGATGACTTACCAGGGGTAAGTAACGGGGCTCAGGTCTCTGGCACGGAGCCTATCCCCGTTACTCAGAAGGGAAGGGTGAAGAAGAGCAAAGCAGTAGTAATTGGGGACTCGATAGTTCGGGGCACAGATAGGCGGTTTGTGGGAACGAGAGAGACTCACGATTGGTATGTTGCCTCCCAGGTGCAAGGGTACGTAATGTCTCTGATCGTGTTTTCCGGGTACTGGAGGGGGAGTGGGAGCAACCCGAAGTCGTGGTCCACATGGGCACCAACGACATAGGTAGGAGGAGTGCCGAGGATGTTAGACAGGCTTTCAGGGAGCTAGGTTGAAAGCTCCAAGTTAGAACGAACTAACTTGTCTCTGGTTTGTTACCCGTGCCACGTGATAGAGATTCAAGGAATAGGGAAAGAGAACACTTAAATGCGTGGCTACAGGGATGGGGCAGGAGGGAG
>NC_057713.1:27163932-27212100 GCF_004010195.1 Chiloscyllium plagiosum
TTGGTGTCAATGTGGACCACGACTTCGGGTTGCTCCCCCTCCCCCTCCCGGACCCCGAAACCACGATCAGAGACATCACGTACCCTTGCACCTGGGAGGGAACGTACCAAACGTGAGTCTCTCTCGTTCCCACAAAACCGCCTATCTGTGCCACGAACTATCGAGTCCCCAATTACTACTGCTTTGCTCTTCTTCACCCTTCCCTTCTGAGTAACGGGGACAGGCTCCGTGCCAGAGACCTGAGGCCCGTTACTTACCCCTGGTAAGTCATCCCCTCCACAAGTATCCAAAACGGTATACTTGTTCTTGAGGGGGACGGCCGCAGGGGGTCCCTGCACTGGTTGCTTCCTCCCAGTCCCCCTCACTGTCACCCATCTATCTTTCATCTTTGGAGTTACTACTTCCCTATAACTCTGATCTATGACCCCCTCTGCCTCCCGAATGATCCTAAGTTCATCCAACTCCAGCTCCAGTTCCCTAACACGGTCTTGGAGGAGCTGGAGATGGGTGCACTTCCTGCAAGTGTAATCAGCAGGGACGTCCATGGCATCCCTCACCTCAAACATGTTGCACAACTTAGGATTTTGTTGTGCAGGCACGTGGAATATGTATGAGAAATACCAAGTGAAAACTCGACTTGAAGGATAAAACATGGCCAAAATTTATTCAGGACAAGGAACTGAATAGCAGGTTGGAATATGAAGCACCGATAGGAGATCCAATGGAATTGAAGGGGTAGACCTGAAAATTGAGGATGAAATCACTTTAATGATACAAGTGGATACAAGGAAATATTAACAGGCAATGAAGGTAGGAGTCTAAGTAGAGTCAACTTGCAGGAATCCACATCAAGTACAATGAGTCCACAGCATAAGAGACAAGACCAGGCAATTTAGCCCTGCAAGCCTATTTTGCCATTCAATAGGATCATAACTGATCTGATGATGGGCTCAAGTCAACTGTCCTTCGTGCCCTTGCAGACTAAAGATCTAACTCAGTTTGAATATGAAGAGTGACTCAGCCTCGATTGCCTTTGCAAAGAGAAAATTCTAAAGATTAATGAATGTTTGAGAGGAAAATGAATTGTCATTATAATAAAGGAGACCTTTAATCTGCAAATGTGACCAATAGATGAAGATTCCCCTGTGCAGGGAGACATCCTCTCAGCATACACCTGTCAAGCCTGATCAGAATCTTAAGGACCAGATTTTACAAAGAATAGACAGTCAATATTCCAGCACAGGTGGGCGTTGCACATCAGGACTTGTGGAATCTCCAGTGTAACAAATTCCAAAGGAATTTGCCTTGAAAATTGAAGATTCCAAAGGCAGAGCTCTTCCATTACATATGAAGAATTAGTGGAGTGACAAATTGCATATGATTGCCATTCTTCAGAAGATTCAGTCTATGGTTCAATAGGCTCACCTCCTATAGTTATAAACTCCCTCGAGTATAGACCCAAACTACTCAACCTTATCTCATATATCACAAGAATCAACACAGTGAGTCTTCTCTGAATTATATCCAATGCAAGGCTATCTTTCTTTAAATAAGGTGACCAAGTAATACACAGTATTCTAGGTATTGTCACACCAACACATTTGTAAGAAGACTTCCCTGTTTTTGGATACCATCACCATTGCAGTAAAGATCAATGCTCCATTTGACTTGACAATTACACTTGCTCTGTGTCAGGCTAACATTGTGATGCATGTACAAAGACACCCAAATGTCTTTCCACCATGGTATTCAGCTGTCTACCATCATTAACATAATATTTTGTTTCTCTAGTTTTCCTACCAGGGTTGCATTTTGGCACAATTGAGCTATATTTGGCAAATGTTTTGCTGCGGGAGAAGGCGCCATATGTATCCTTATTGTCAAAGATGGCAGGAGCCCAGCTTATCATTGCAAAAGATATTGCTGAAGCATTCACAACAACCTTCAACCAGAAGTGCTGATCAGCTGATATATCTTGGCCTCCTCCAGAAATTGCATGAATCACAGATACTAGTCTTCCTCCATTAGATTCACTCTATGTGATATCAAGAAACAGTTGGAGGTACTGAATACTGCAAAGGCAATGAACCCAGACAATATTCCAGCAATAGTACCAGAGACTTGTACTTCAGAACTAGCTGTAACACTAGCCAAGCTATTCCAGTACAGCAACAACATTGGCATCAACCCAACAATATTAAAACATTGTCCAGGTATGTCCTGTGCACAAAAAGCAGAACTGATCCATTTGGTCAGTTACTGCCCCATCAGTTCATCTTGATCATCTGAAGTGAAGTGAAGTGATGGAATGTGTAATCAAGCACCACCTTCTTAGCTATAACCTATTCAGTGTTGCCCAGTTTGAGTTCCACCAGGGCCACTCAGCTCCTGATCTCATTACAGCTTTGGTCCAAAATATGGACAAAAGAGCTGAATTCTAGAGATGATTCTGGCTGCCCTTGACATCAAGGCCACATTTGACTATTTGTGGCATCAAGGGGGGCTAGCAATTCTGAAGTTAATGGGAACCAAGGGGAAAACTCTCCACAAGTTGGAAACAACCTTGCACTAAGAAAGATGACCTTGGTTGTTGGTCAGTCATCTCAGCTCGAGGATATCTCTATAGGAGTTCCTCAGGGTAGTTTCCTAGACCCAACCATCTTCAACTGCTGCATCAATGGCCTCCCATCACAAGGTCAGAAGTGAGGATGGTAACTAATGATTTCACAATATTCAACAGCATTCCTGACTCTTCAGACACTGAAGTTCATGTTCAAGTGCAGCAAGATATGGACAATATCCAGGCTTGAGCTGAAAAGTGGCAATTCCCCACTTGCCTGGATGAGAACAGCTCCAAGGACACTCTAGAAACTTGACACTATTTAGGACAAAGCAGCCACTTGATTGGCACATATCAGGCAGGAAATAAACCAATTCAGACCATGACGTCTCCATCACAAGGCAGGTGGGATTATTTTAGAATAGACACCGCATCCGTGTTGACCTTTCCCTGAATCTAATTCAGTCAGCTCTTATGCTAAATATGAATATATAACTATGAATTAATACATGTTGGGATGTTATGAAAGTGTAAGGTCTAGGTCGCATGCTTGAGTCAGTCTTGCGTGACTGCAGCCTGTCAGGTGACAAAAGGTGAAGAAAGGTGACCACGGTACAAGATGAAGGTCTGCAGCAATCCAGAAGACAATTGTGGCAGAGTCTGATTGGTTAAGGGGATATAACGTAGGCTTAGTGTGATTGGTTATGCTAATGTAATGGGGATAGGGTGTGGCTTTTAGAACAATATAACTTTAGCGTACTCTTGCTGTTCGGGGGTTTTTCAGGGTTGACTGCTCTGATGGCCACAGCTTTTGTTTACAAATAAAGGCTTGTCATCTTGAGGAATTCTCTGCACCTCCTGATCATTCCTAAAAGTGCCATCAACCACAATGGAAATTGGTGTTGTGAACAGGGTTGGAAAGAGACCTGCACAAAGGAGATGGCAGGACGGGTGCACATCCTGGTCCGCTGGGGACTCTCCCGAGCCTGACAGAATAAGGGCTGGCCACCCACAAAGAAAGATAAGCTTTTTTCTGATAATTCAGATTGAATTCTGTTGAGTGATGGAGGTCCTCAGCGATGCAGAAGTGCAGAAAAGCTGCTGGAAGGTCTCTCCAATCCAAAGAACCAGAGAGTTCAGTAACAAATTGAAATTTGAGGTGACTCAGAGGATTGGTCAAGATAACTGCACAATGGGTGAGTGAGAATAGAAAGTATAAATTGTCTGATATAAAATTTCACATGGTGTTAGAAGTCCCTGTGGTTACCGCCCCACCTGTCACAAGAGGCTGCATGGGCAGGGCAGTGTGGTGTTAGTAAATCCCTGTGGTTACCGCCTCACCAGTCATGAGGGCCTGCTCAGACAGGGCAGCGTGGTATTAGTAAGTCCATATGGTTACCAACTCATTGGTCTTTGGGCTTGCACGGCAGGGCAGTGTGGTATTGGTAAATCGCTGTGGTTACTGTCTTGCCAGTCGCGAGGACTTGTTCAGACAGGGCAGTGTGGTGTTAGTTAGTCACTGTGGTTACCGCCTTGCCAGTCATGAGGGTCTGCTTGATCAGGGCAGTATAGTGTTAATAGGTCCCTGCGGTTAGTGCCTCGCCATTCATGAGGTCCTGCTCGGACAGGGTAGTGTAGTGTTAGTAAGTTCCTGTAGTTACCGCTTTGTTGGTCATGAAGGCCTGCATGGGCAGGGCAGTGTGGTGTTAGTAAGTTGCTGTGGTTACCGCCTCACAGGTCATGAGGGCCTGCTTGGACAGGGAAATGTAGTGTTATTAAGTCCCTGTGGTTACCACCTCGTCAGTCACAAGGCTCTACACTAGCAGGTCTCTGTGTGTGTGTTTGTGAGAGAAAGAGAGAGTTTGGCTCAGAGCTGAGTTCCCAGCTGCTTGTAGAAAAGTGTCTATCTGTGTGTGTGTATGTGTGTGTGTCTGTGTATATGTCTATGTGTCAGTCTGTGTATGTGTGTGTGTCTGTGTATCTGTGTGTCTGTGTGTGTGAGTGAGAGAGAGAGAGAGAGAGAGACTCTGAGTTTAACCCTTTTTAATCTGGTTTGAATGCACATATGCTTGTTGGTGATTGAATATTTGTGTCTTGTTCCCCGGAGTTCAAGACCTAGGAGTGTTTTGATTTTAACTTGCACTGTAGAAATTTAAGATAATTTCCGTTAAGGGTTTTTAAGGAATCATAAGTGATTAGTAAGTTCTGTGGATACTGACCTAGAACGGTATGGGTCCGTACAGGCAGAACAACTGAGGGTAGATTATCTTATAAATTAGTTGAAACCCAGGAAGTTTAGGGACTGACAGATCGATAAGGGATGATTACAAGCTGTAGATTTAGGGAATGCTCATAATAATTGTTAAGGCACTACCGGACTTGTAAGGCAAAGGGGAGTGAACTGTGAGAACAGAGCAATAGATTAGCTGGACTGAAATATATGTCAGGATGAATAAAGGAACTGCAGTTGAAATACTGGGTAAAAACAAATTCCTGTATCAAAACACGACATCGTGAGGATCTCCGAGAAATGTGAGAAAAAAACTAAGAACTTATTAACTAAGTGGCCAAAATCAGGTAACTTTGATATAAATATGTGTTTTGAAATTGAAGGATTAATTAAAAATCACAAACCAAAAGATGGTTCAAATGAGAGGAATTGGAAAAGGGAACAGGAGATAGAAACTTAAAAACGTTTCAGACAAGAGGGAGGGAAACTGATAAGAGCATAGCAGACATCTGTCTTGACAAGACAGGCTGCCAAAGAACAATAAAAGCAGTCTGTGAACACTGAAGGTCAGGCAGACAAGGCTCTTTTGCATTCTTACTTGCAGGAGCTAGATGAACCGCCACATTACTCAAACACAGAAAACACAAAGCAGTGTCCTTTGATAAAGGGAACAGTGGAAATAAAAGGAGAACTTGCATGGGTTAAGGACAATGCCAAGAAAGATAAACTGAAACAGAGAAAGGAGGACAGAAAGAGGTTAATCAAGGAAAGGCAGCATGAGGAAGAATTGTAATGGGACGCAGTGGAGAAAACTAAAACACAAAGGGAGAAATTGGAGGAGGAACTCAAGTTACTGCGGACAGTATGGGAATAGAAACAGTGCGAGGACTTTCTAAACAATAAACAGAGTATTGATTGGGGTCAGAGGGAACATGACCCTTTGAAGGGGCAAAAGGTTTTAGAACAACGTGATCAGAGGAGGGTCCGAAGGGAGCCAGCAGAGGACAGATGGGATGAGTTGGAATTAGAATCAGGGTCAGGATCTGAAAGGGACTCCCTGGATGGGTATGCTTGAAGGGATGAAGAGCCCCCACATGCAAAACAAATGACACCTTTGCTCATAAAAGGGAGGGAACAGTCAAAGTATGTTCCCTGGGGGAGTCGGGATCTGGAGGCGCTGAGAAATTCAATGCCCAGTTTACATAACGGTGCAGGGTTGTTGACAAGAGCCTTTGAAGATGAAACTACAGGAAGATTGTTGGCCATGGGACATTTGAAGGCACTGTTGTTATAGATGACGGGGCTCCCAAGGTGAGGTCACAGACTAATGTAGAGGCTCAAACAACTTGCCATGAAAATATTGTTAGAATTGCAAATGGAATGGTATTGAGAGGTATTTAGATTTTTGCACACTTGGTTAAGCAGCTATGTGTCACAGCCAAGATTTATGAGGCTAAACTCCCTAACTTTGCCTGTTCTAGAATGTGAGTGCTTCATTACAAGCAAGGATTAAACAAAAGCTACAAACTGAGATAGAAAGAAAGTTGGACAATGTGCATGTGTGTGTGCGAGAGAGAGTGAGAGAGAAAGAGAGAGAGAATAACTGAAAATTATGTAAAAAAAAAGGTTATATTAATGAAATATTAACCCACCCATTCTTCTTACAGACCATGACCGCTCAATTTCTAAATAGTCACATATTACGTTTACATGAGAGCCAATCTTAATTAAATTTGAATCAGTTTAATATGGAAGAAGACAACATTACAATTTGACACCTGCCCTCAAATCCCCCATAATTTCATGCCAAAGACTAATCAAAGATTTGACTAAAGGACATAAAAGCAGTAGCACTATAAATCCTGGCCTTCGTAGGTGTCTGCTCAATTTTTAAAATAATAATCTCAACCTAACATTGAGGAAAATCACCTCAGACTTTAACATTTGCTCATTGAGTGGAGGAATTCCATGAACTTTATAGAATTTAGCTAAAAAATTTGGAAAGATAGATCCAAACGATCTCAAATAACAATACTGTTTTCAGAAATACTAGCAGAATGTTTTTTTGTTGTTTCTGACTCATTTGTTTCCACTTAAGACTGCTTCATCTCATTGGTGATTATGGAGTGCCAGTTGTAGCAGTATTCTATATGAGTTTCCCTCCCTCACTGAGAATTGAAGTTTTGGTTGAACATTATATTGTGAAAAATCATGTAACAAATCTTAATATCCTATCGTTAATATCTGTGTTGTTACATCTGGTCATTATTTGTGCATTAGAAGTATTTTGTTACCATGTGAGTAGAAAAGACCTTTTAATGCAGCTGCAGTCATTTCACAGCCTTTAACATTGTAAATGAGGAATGACAGGTCAGAACTGCTTAAGGTACCTAATCTGGGATTTAAATTAAGAGACTAGAACCAGGTAATTATAATAGTTTTCAGAGTTGGAAACTGTGTACATTTTACATTTTATGATTGATTTTTGAATAAATGAATTTCCAGTTTATATTGATAACTTTTAAAATTTCTTAGCCATTTGTTCAGTTTCTACCTCTGAATTAATTACATTAGTTTTTTTAAATAACAAATTGTATTAGCCCTGATTCACAAAATCAGAAATATTTGGCTTGGTTTGATTACTTTACACATTGTCAGTGACCTGTGTCATTGCCTCATGGTTAATTTGAAGAATGGCTGTACTAATTCATTGCTAATTAAAGAATGGAAAGATACCTTACTGGCCAGTTGAAGGAATTCTGCATGTGACTGGGGATAAGGTATGTACAGCAGATGGAACTCCCAAAAGCTGGGAGAAGTTAAAAGTGAACAGTGAATCGGTCGATGTAAAACAAAGGGAACAGGAGAAACTGCATAAGGCCACTAAGGCTGAGGAATATATAAAAAAAGGTTAAAGCAATAACGTTATAAAAAACAACTTACATTTTACTTGGAATCCCAAGCCTATGTCTGACATACCGAACTTTTTTGAGGATGGGGATGGCACTGACAGAGATGAGGGATGGGGATTTTATTCCAGGATACCCACTAAGCCCCTAACATCTCCTGATTTTCCCAGCACCACCGATCCCCCCTCCCCCACCCTCCCCATTACAAATCTTACCTTATTTTGAAAATGAAGCGACCAGTCTTCATACCTGATATCATGGGGATTAACAACCTGCGTCATCCTAAACCAGGGGTTATCCCAGGAATCAGAGTAATGTTAATGAAGCACGCCCCGGACTGCAAGAAGAAACCGGCCCAACTTGCTCGATATGTCCAAAGAATGATACAGATGTAAATGCAGCAAAGTTCTGGGAGTGGCCTGAATACGAATGGCTTGTGTATAAGACCGAAATAAGTGGCCATTTCTCTTACGGAAGTGGTATACAGCCCATAATTGAAAAATAATTGAGAAGCTGACTCACCATTGTTTAACCCTATGCTTTTGCTATGAATTCTTTCTGGTATCGCCAACATGATCCGGACAAACAATATGAACGGGTACAGGATTTTCCAGTCGCAAATGAGGTGAGCGGTGGTTTTCAATTGGAATGGCAAGAACCGGAGTGAACCATGATGCAATTTACAGGTAAAACCAAATATGTCCAGCGCCCTCGCGACCCCAAAAACCATGTTCCAGCCCTCACAGGGTTGATTGGGTCCAAGATTCACACTGGGGATGGAACCTACCTCAAATGTCTACCCAGCGACTATTGCTGAGCAACCATTTCCTGAGGGGACCCTGATAGTGGGGACAGGCAGGCCCCAGTAGGACTGGGAACTAGACAGCGGATTATATCCTGTCACAATGCGAGGTATACACTCAGAATAATGTTAGAAAGAGAATATCAACCCCTATAGGTCACATATCAGTGCCCAAAGGATCATTAAACATTTGGTGATTGACAAGGTGTACATGATCAGGACGGTGAGAGGGAAAAGGTGTATGTTGGTGGTGATTGATAGATTCAGTAGATGGGTGGACACAACACCCCGAAGACTCAGGAACTGGAACGGTTGTGAAATTTTTAACAAATGAACAGAGGTCAATGTGATAGGCAATATCCCAATGTGATTACGCCTTGCAGAAGCAAGCGCTGCCTCGTAAACAACCCATGCTACCTCAACTGTATTAGCAATATGCCTTATTGAGGCATCTCCTCAATACAATCAAAGTGAACTCATCCGAAAGGTATTCCTTGGTCTACCATCAAAAACAACCATATAATTCCAATATAGGCCCTTGTCCTCCATCACCTTTTGGGCTTTGAGTGTTTCACGCAGCGTGGTGACGTCCTAGTTGGCCACTTTGTGGGAAAGTGCACCCAGACATGAGATGTCATACCCGACGTAATGCCAGTTTCAGGTGGCCCACCTCCAGATCGTGCATTGGATGCCCAGCTTATCCAGTTAGCAGACACTTGGTGGTTGTGTGGTAAGGAAAGGGGATTGAGTTCAAACATTTCTCCTGGAATGGGAAGGCACCTGTACCCGAGTGATGCTACTACAGAAAATTGTTATCTTCCCAAAAGCTCAGTTAGACATGCCATTTCAATGGATACTGCTTCGGCATAGGAGAGATTATGTCCTGACCCGGCAATCCGCATTGACAATATAGGGCTGTCATCGGAGCATCCTTCATGAACTCAAAGTCAGAAGCAAGATTGCTGTGAGCTGGGAAGCACTTATGCCAGCCATTGGTGTTAGCAAAAATGCTGCATGGATTAATTGCATTTACTATAATCAGCAGAGATTTATTAATTACACCGATGATGCCCTGTCAGCATTAGGTGAGTAGTTGGATGCAACCAACAAAATGGCATGACAAAATAGGCAGTCGTTGGACTGGCTGTTAGCTGAGAAAGGCAGAACATTGCTATACCTTCATACCCAATGATACTAGCCTGGAGGGATCATTTACTAAAGGGATGGATAAGCTGAAGAATCTGAGGAAAGAGCTTAAGGAAAATACAGGGTCAGGCTCCCTCAGTTTTTTGACTGGTTGGATTGGGGAAGTGGGAGGCTTTGGTTTGTCAAGATTGGAATTGTTGTTGCTATTGTGTTATTTGTCCTTGCTATTGTGCTATGCTGTACTTTACATCTCATTAAGTCTCTTAGAGTCAAAGAGATGTACAGCATGGAGACAGACTCTTCAGTCCAATCCATCCATGCCGACCAGATATCCCAACCCAATCTAGTCCCACCTGCCAGCACCCCACCCATATCCCTCCAAACCCTTCCTATTCATATACCCATCCAATTGCATTTTAAATGTTGCAATTGTACCAGCCTCCACCACTTCCTCTAGCAGTTCATCCCATACCCGTACCACCCTCTGTATAAAAAGGTTGCCCCTTAGGTCTCTTTTAAATCTTTCCACTCTCACCCTAAACTTATGCCCTCTAGTTCTAGACTCCCCACCCCAGGGAAAAAGCTAGGAAGGAGACCAGAATTGCACACAATATTCCAAAAGTAGCCTAACCAATGTCCTGTACAGCCGCAATATGACCTCCTAACTCATGTACTCAATACTCTGACCAATAAAGGAAAGCATACCAAACGCCTTCTTCACTATCCTTTCTACCTGCAACTCCACTTTCAAGGAACTATGAACCTGCACTCCAAGGTCTCTTTGTTCAGCAACACTCCCTAGAGCTTTACCATTAAGTGTATAAGTCACGCTAAGATTTGCTTTCCCAACATGCAGCACCTCGCATTTATCTGAATTCTGAATTAAACTCCATCTGCCACTTCTCAGCCCATTGGCCCATCTGGTCCAGATCCTGTTGTAATCTGAGGTAACCCTCTTCGCTGTCCACTACACCTCCAATTTTGGTGTCATCTGCAAACTTACTAACTGTACCTCTTATGCTTGCATCCAAATCACTTATGTAAATGACAAAAAGTAGAGGGCCCAGCACCGATCCTTGTGGCACTCCACTGGTCACAGGCCTCCAGTCTGAAAAACAACCCTCCACCACCACCCTCTGTCTTCTACCTTTGAGCCAGTTCTGTATCCAAATGGCGAGTTCTCCCTGTATTCCATGTGATCTAACCTTGCTAATTAGTCTCCCATTGGGAACCTTGTCGAATGCCTTACTGAAGTCTATATAGTCATGATTTGGAGATGCTGGTGTTGGACTGGGGTGTACAAAGTTAAAAATCACACAACACCAGGTTATAGTCCAACAGGTTTAATTGGAAGCACACTAGCTTTCAGAGCGATGCTCCTTCATCAGGTGATTGTCACCTGATGAAGGAGCATCGCTCCGAAAGCTAGTGTGCTTCCAATTAAACCTGTTGGACTATAACCTGGTGTTGTGTGATTTTTAACTTTGAAGTCCATGTAGATCACATCCACTGCTCTTCCCTCATCAATCTTCTTTGTTACTTCTTCAAAAAACTCAGTCAAGTTTGTGAGACATGATCTCCCACGTGCAAAACCATGTTGACTATCCCGAATCAGCCCTTGCCTTTCCAAATACATGTACATCCTGTCCCTCAGGATTCCCTCCAACAACTTGCCCACCACCGAGGTCAGGCTCACTGGTCTATAGTTCCCTGGCTTGTCCTAACCACTCTTCTTAAACAGTGGCACCATGTTTGCCAACCTCCAGTCTTCCGGCACTTCACCTGTGACTATCGATGATACAAATATCTCAGCAAGGGGCCCAGCAATCACTTCTCTAGCTTCCCACAGAGTTCTCGGGTACACCTGATCAGGTCCTGGGGATTTATCCACCTTTAACCGTTTCAAGACATCCAGCACTTCCTCCTCTGTAATCTGGACATTTTGCAAGATGTCACCATCTATTTCCCTACAGTCTATATCTTCCATATCCTTTTCCACAGTAAATACTGATGCAAAATATTCATTTAGTATCTCCCCCATTTTCTATGGCTCCACACAAAGGCCGCCTTGCTGATCTTTGAGGGGCCCTATTCTCTCCCTAGTTACCCTTTGTCCTTAATATATTTGTAAAACCCCTTTGGATTCTCCTTAATTCTATTTGCCAAAACTATCTCATGTCCCCATTTTGCCCTCCTGATTTCCCTCTTAAGTATACTCCTACTTTCTTTATACTCTTCTAAGGATTCACTCGATCTATCCTGTCTGTACCTGATATATGCTTCCTTCTTTTTCTTAACCAAACCCTCAATTTCGTGAGTCAACCAGCCTTCCCTTTCACCCTGACAGGAATATACTTTCTCTGGATTTTTGTTATCTCATTTCTGAAGGCTTCCCATTTTCCAGCCGTCTCTTTAACTGCCAACATCTGCCTCCAATCAGCTTTTGAACGTTCTTGCCTAATTCCATCAAAATTGGCCTTTCTCCAATTTAGAACTTCAACTTTTAGATCTGGTCTATCCTTTTCCATCACTATTTTAAAACGAATAGAATTATGGTCGCTGGCCCCAAAGTGCTCCCCCACTGACACCTCAGTCACATGCCCTGCTTTATTTCCCAAGAGTAGGTCAAGTATTGCACTTTCTCTAGTAGGTACATCCACATACTGAATCAGAAAATTGTCTTGTACACTTTTCCCAAGTTCCTAGCAATGCAGTATATATTCCTTTCCATCTAAACTATATATTCCTTTCCATCTAAACCCTTAACACTATGGCAGTCCCAGTCGATGTTTGGAAAGTTAAAATCCCCTACCATAATCACCATATTATTCTTACAGATAGCTGAGATCTCCTTACAAGTTTGTTTCTCAATTTCCCTCTGACTATTGGGGGGTCTATAATACAATCCCAATAAGGTGATCATCCCTTTCTTATTTCTCAGTTCCACCCAAATAACTTCCCTCGATGTATTTCCAGGAATATCCTCCCTTAGCACAGCTGTAATGCTATCCCTTATCTAAAATGCCATTCCCCCTCCTCTCTTGCCTCCCTTTCTATCCTTTCTGTAGCATTTGTATCCTGGAACATTCAGCTGCCAGCCCTGCCCATCCCTGATCCATGTTTCTGTAATTGCTATGATATCCCAGTCCCATGTTCCTAACCATGCCCTGAGTTCATCTGCCTTCCCTGTTAGGCCCCTTGCATTGAAATAAATGCAGTTTAATTTATTAGTCCTACCTTGTCCCTGCCTGCCTTGACTGTTTGACTCACTTCTGTTCTCAGCTGTACCCGTCTCAGATCGATCTCTTTCCTCACTATCTCCCTTGGTCCCACCTCCTCCACCTTACTAGTTTAAATCCTCCCAAGCAGTTCTAACAAATTTCCCTGCCAGTATATTAGTCCCCTTCCAATTTAGGTGCAATCTGTCCTTCTTGTACAGGTCACTTCTACCCCAAAAGAGATTCCAATGATCCAAAAATGTGAATCCTTCTCCCATATACCAGCTCCTCAGCCATGCAAAATTTTTAACAATGCCTCTTATGCTCGCATCCAAATCTATTATATAAATGACAAAAAGTAGAGAACCCAGCACCGATCCTTGTGGCACTCCACTGGTCACAGGCCTCCAGTCTTCTAGTATGCATCACTGCAAAGCAACTCTTCATCGTACCTGTCTGTTCTGAGTTGTCTCCCATCACATTATTATGGCCAGCTGTCCTCTGAAGTGCAGATGGCATGTGGGGACACAGCTTCTTGATTTTTTTTTTCTGTTTCATTTTTCTCTAAACTTAGTCTGTAAGGATTTCTGGGTCTTTGTTCCTGTCCTGGACAGGGTTTTGGTCCGTACACCCCACAGATAGAGGAGGAACCCTTTGAGAACTGAACCTCTAAATTTTCTACTGCCCACTTTCAGGCTGCAACTGCATGAATTATGTTCTAAAGGTCTAGCCTCAATGTGTTCTTTCTTTGTATGAGACCAAAGGGGGGAATAGATGGTAAATATATAGCTACACAATAATACATGTTGGCACGTTACATAAGTGTAAGGTCTAGGTTGTATGCTTGAGTCAGCCTTGCGTTACAAAAGGTGAAGAAAGATGACCATGGCTCAACGTGAAGGTCTGCAGCAATCCAAAAGACAAATGTGGCAGAATCTGATTGGTTAAGGGGATATAATGTAGGCTTAGTGTGATTAGTTATTAGATTACTTACAGTGTGGAAACAGGCCCTTCGGCCCAACAATCCACACTGACCCTCTGAAGAGCGACCCACCCAATCCCATTCCTCTGCATTTACCCCTTCACCTAACACTATGGGCAATTTAGCATGGCCAATTCACCTAACCTGCACATTTTTGGACTGTGGGAGGAAACCGGAGCATCAGGAGGAAACCCATGTAGACACAGGGAGAATGTGCAAACTCCACACAGACAGTTGCCTGAGGCAGGAATTGAACCCAGGTCTTTGGTGCTATGAGGCAGCAGTGCTAACCACTGTGCCACCGTAATAGGGATAAGGTATGGCTTTTAGAACAACATAACTTTAGAGTCCTCTTGCTGTTTGGGGGCTTTTCAGGGTTGACTCCTTTGATGGCCACAGCTTTTGTTTGCAAATAAAGGCTTATCATCTTGAGGAATTCTCTGCATTTCCTGGTCATCCCTAAAAGGTGCTATTAACCACAACACTCTGCCTTCATAACTGCCTTAATTTGCCATAAAAATAGTAGTCTTGGACCCACGCCTCTCTTTCTCAAACTGAAAGTTAAAATTACATCATTTTATGATTGTTACTATCGAGGAATAGCTTCACTGTAAGGTTATGAATCAGTCCTATCTTCTTGCACAATCCCTGTCCAGCCTGTTACCTGTGTGGTTATGCTGTTCAAATAAATAATCATAAAATGATTAGATTACTTACAGTGTAGAAACAGGCCCTTCAGCCAACAAGTCCACACCGACCCTCTGAAGAGCAATCCACCCAGACCCATTCCCCTACATTTACCCCTTCACCTAACACTACGGGCAATTTAGCATGGCCAATTCACCTGACCTGCACATCTTTCGACTGGGAGAATGTGCAAACTCCACACAGGCAGTTGCCCTCGTGGGATTTGAACCCAGGTCTGCATGGTCTTCGAATCTAGACTTTGCTAGTCTGATTTTCCCAGTCTATATGTAGATTAGAATATTTGATGATGATCACTGCGTCTTTCTGAAAAGCACCTATTGTTATTAATATCTTTGTACAACATGTTATAATATGGTCACTGTGAGGGATGCCTGATGACTACCCTCACAGATGACTTCTTCCCTTTATCATTTATGTGATTGCAAACTATTTCTACATCCTGGTGTCCTGACCTTAGACTGTTGTGCTAATACCATAATTAATTAACAGAGCACATGATCTGGAGTGCAATGCTGCAAAAGCACTGGAAGTCAATTTAAATATCACCTTTCAAGCAGGAACTGGATCAACACTTGGAAGGGAATAAATTGGTAGGGCTATGGTGAAAGATTGGGAGTAATGATGTCGTTCTTTTAGAGAGCTGGCACAGACTCACAAGGCCTGATGGCTTACTCCTCCTTCTGCCTGATATGGTTATACAATGCATGATAATTGCACTATTACTGGGTGATATTGTCAGTTCTTTTCATTTGCAACATTACACCAGGCTGTTGAAAAAATGAGCACACATCCTCATTCATATATACACCACTGTCTGCATTGATTCTCTCTATTTGCAGTAAAGGATAATTGTTTTTAAAATGACCCATTAAGACGTTTGCATATACTTGCATGTTAACTTGCCAACCATATGAAGCCTCATATACACCTTCATTATTTATTGATACATTCAGGTCTCGAGGTGAATTTGTGTTTATATAATCCATTCACAGTGCATTTAATATGAGCTGGATAGTTGGGTGGCCTTCATTCCAAATAGTGCCATGTCGCACTGACGGACTTCCTACAGCCATACCCGCATCATTTGTGTCAACATGATGCGAAACATTTTTGATATCTGTCAAGAGCAGATGGGAGAGATTAAACAGCAGCTAGCAGCACTTTAAGAGAAGCTGTTGAAGCTAGCATGCTACCTCCAATTAATTAATAATCAAGTCAACTGATACAACTATGTGGAGCAGAAGCCAATGGTCCAGTCAAGAGGGGACAATGATATAAACAGTTACAGCAGTATTTCCTTCTAATCATTGAGCAACAAGACAGGAAATTGATCATTAAAAAAGCCTCAGTGATCAAGAGACTTTCACTTGACCCCCCCCCACACTCCCCAGTAACTTATTTCCATGTCATTTGTTCCTCCTTCAATTGCTTTCAAGACAGAAGATATACCTTCTTCTGGAAATGAAGTTGAGAACTGCATTGCTAGGAACTTGGGAAACAGACAGCATCTTTAATATTTATATATTTTAACTATATAATTCATTGATCCATGGCATAGATAACTATAGGAGATGAAAACCTTCTTTTTGGCGAAGACCTGGGAAAGGGTTAGGAGAATTACATCTGATAAATAGTATGGAGAAACGTGGGCTCAATTGTCATTTCTCAAACCAATTTTCTGCTTCTTTTATGAAAAAAAACTAATATGTAAAGATCATCCAATGATTTGGTATGCAATTGCTGCACTCAATGTGATATTGAAGGCACAACTGGTAGGCATGTGTCTTGTGCTGCAGTGGAAGTGTCCTTCTGTCTCAGCTATGAGACCCGTATTCAGTTCCCACCTACCCTAAGGTTGTGCAATTCATCCCTATGCAGGTTGATCATGTTCATTCTCAGGAGCATGTGCAGAGTTGCCTGACCACAATTCATTCCAACTTCACAACCCAATGATTTCAGCTAACTGCTATATAATCAGCATGCAGAGAAGAAGTCAGAATCTGTACTTCAATGTCCACTGAGTCAAGAACATTGTAGTGGTACCTACCTCTGAGCCAGGAGATCCAGGTTCAAATCCAACCTGCTGCAGGCAGGGGGTAATCATCTATGAAAATGTTGAATAAAGTATCTACAGATTGAATCAGCTCAGATGCGAAGACTAGTTAGAGTACAACACAATCATTTAATGCCACCATAAGAACAAATATAGAAGAAAAATACATGGAACCTAATTTTGAAACTAAATGAAGTTGCCAGACTTCATTCAAAGGAAGTAAGTCATTCTACTCATTCTACTCAATTATACTTTCATGGGGCATATAATGTTGCTATCAGCATTTGTTGCCCACCCCCAGTTGCCTTTGAAGTGAATGGCTTAGCAGGTCTTTTCATAAGACAATTCAGTGTCAACTACGATATTGTGGGTCTGGAGTCGCGTTCAGGCCAGACCACATTAGGATGACAGATTTTCTTCTCTAAAAGACATTAGTGAACCAGATGTCTCTTTACATCAATTGGTGACACTGATCACAGTCAACGTTACTGAGGCCAGTTTCAAATTCCAGTTGAATTCAGCAAATTCAAGTACCACCAGCTGCCATGATTGACTCTGAACCATGTCCCCACAGACCTAGTCTAGTCCTCATTTTACTCGTCGAATGACATTCCTGCTACATTCCATAATCAATTCAGGATTTCTCTTTCGAATGTGTTTTGGTTTTACCCCAAGTCCTGCAGTTCCTCTTAGTAAGCTCTAAAACAACGGCTCTGGTTTTCTGCGTTAATGTCTTGTCATGGTCTGTAGGGAATCTGTGGAGCCCCTGGATAAATGACATAACGGCTGAAAATGATAATTCGGGACCTTTCTCCAAGATTCTACCAAAGCTCCCATTTTTTTTTGTTCATCTGCTCCTAATGTAATCTCTTCCAAATATGTGATTGAAAAATTGCTATGGTTAATTGTAATTAATGCAGCTAAGACTCTCGAGATTTCCAATTGTGAAGTAATGAAATGTCTTTAGAGAAGCCCAGAAAGACTAAAAGCTTTGTTATCTAAATCCTGCTGAATGATGATAACTGCACAATAAATATGTTCAGATAAGCATTGAGTATTTAATTATAGTTTCAATAAAAGACCAGACTCACTAAATATAATTAACATTTTAATCAGTAGTATTGCAAAAATCAGTGGTTTAAAGAATCCTCTTGTATAGATATGAATAGACAATAATGGTGAAATGGGAGAAATTAAATCTAAATAACTCAGAGAGGCATGAATTCAAAAATTAGATCATTTTCTGAAAGAGTCTTTTCAACACAAATAAAGGCTCCTGTATCCAGATGTCACGAGGGTATGGACTTCATTACCACAAAGGGCTGCAGAGGCTAAGTCATTACATATATTCGGGACTGAGACAGACAGATTTTCAAATCAGTACTGGAATCATGGGTTGTCAATAAAATAAAACAAATAATTGTGATACTGGAAATCATAAACAAAAATAGAAAATGCAGTAAAAAGTCGACAGGCCTGGCAGCATCGGTGGAGAGAAAGTATGGTTAATGTTTCAGGTCCAGTAAGTGTTCTAAAGAAGCTGCCAGGCCTACTGAGTTTTTCCAGCAATTTCTATGTTTGTTTCTGATTTTCAGAGTTATTAATTCCCTAGATTAACCATGAGTAATAACATGGAAGATATCATTTTGGGTAGAAGCTACAACAAATGCTGAAACAATGCTCCAAGAATCGGGAAATCTTCTCCATATCCTTGCAGACTCCATTCACACTGCTGTTGGTTTGTCCATCATTGTAGATGCTGACAGTCTTTGATATCTCTCCATTTTAATGGAGGCTGTGAGTTATCTTATGACAGCAAAATCCAACTTCTGCAAGAAATGTTTCAAGGGCTCATCTCTTCTTAATTTCTTTCAAACTATTGACATGGCATTTTCATCACATCTTACCAATGCATTGTTAGATAGATTTCATAGGTTACCCACGACTGGAAAACTTGTGGATGTGCCGGTGTTGGACTGGCAAAGTTATAAGTCACACGAGACCAGTCCATTTGAAATCACAAGCTTTCGTAGTGCTGCCCTTTCATCAGGTGAAGCAATGTGCATGGTCTTCTCTGATGAAGGGGGTCAGTGCTCCAAAAGCATATGATTTCAAATAAACCTGTTGGACTATAACCCGGTGTCATGCGACTTCTGACTTAATGGAAAAGGTGTAGAGGAGCCAATTTGCATAAAAATTACACAGTCTTGTAGAAAGTAAAGTGTTTTGATAATAGGCAACTATACTTATACTATTAACTGTGATGGTAGTCTTTGAAAGGACAGAACTGAGAAAAGTTTCTGAAGACTGTTCAGGAGAATTGCCTTAATCAGTAATGTTTCTGGTACAAAGAGGAATTGTTGCATTCGGTTCTTGGGATCGCAATAGGTCAAGTGTCAGAGAACATTTAGAGTTCAATGCTCACAGCATCACTAAGTTTAAATTAACCATGGAAAAGGCAGAGATTAGAGAATAGCCAGTGTTGTTGTGAGAATAGATCTATCCAAGTAAAGTGAAATCAAAGATTGATTGATGATATTCTAACAAAATAAGAAGCTGCTTGAAATGTGAGATCGTTCAGGTACAGTCAAGACAAATTCCCTCATTGAAAAAAAGAGAAAACTAAGCCAGGGATCATATGAAAAATGTTAGGTTAAGATTACAAGTAAGAACCAGGGTAATTGCAGAAGGTCGAGAGAAAAAGAGGAAAAAAAAAACAATATAATACATAAATAGTGAGGTGACTGGATCGAGTTATGTAAGATCCTGAATGATCTTGGTAAGGTTGCTGTGAATGTTTCAGCTTGTGGGTGAGTCAGGAACAGTGTTCAGAGCAGATATGAGGTGAATCATTTTCTTTCAGAGGTCTGTGTGATTTTGAAAACCTCCGCTTCAGAAGGAGGTGGAGGTGAGCTCATTGAATCTTGGGAAGGTGGAGGTACATAGCTTCTTGTTAAGCAAAGAAGTTAAAGGGCAGATCTTAATAGGAGTCTGAGCAAAGTAAGCAATAATGAAATGTGTTGCAGAATCAGGTGATGAGTGCATCTTTAGAATCATAGAATCCCTACAGTGCAGAAAGAGGCCACCTTGGCCCCTATGAAGACCATCCCAGACCTTATCCTCTACCCTATTCCCATAAATCTACATTTACCATGCCCAACAAGTCCACACCGACCCGCTGAAGCGCAACCCACCCATACCCCTACATTTACCCCTTACCTAACACTACGGGCAATTTAGCATGGCCAATTCACCTGACCTGCACATCTTTGGACTGTGGGAGGAAACTGGAGCACCCGGAGGAAACCCACGCAGACACGGGGAGAATGTGCAAACTCCACACAGTCAGTCGCCTGAGGCAGTATTTGAATCCGGGTCTCTGACGCTGTGAGGCAGCAGTGCTAACCATTGTGCCACCGTGCCGCCTAATTATGTGCGAGAAATCTTGATATTTTGATGACTAGGCCAAATACCAGACTGTATGTTATTGGAGATTGGAGACACTGCAGTACTCTCCTCAGAAAAGAAAAGGTGCAAAGGAAATTTAAAACATACATTTGAAATCTTGACAGCTCTAGAGAGAGTCGAGAGAAAATGTCTTCATTGACACAGCTCAAAAATCAACTAATCAATTAAAAAAAGAAATAATGGTGTCATGAGGGAAAAGAAAACATTTTTCATATAGAGGGTGGTTAGAATCTGGAACGCAAAGCATGAGATGATGATGGAGGCAAATACAATCCAGGCTTTCAAAAGATTTTGGGATAAACATTTGAAGAGAGAAGATTTTGAGGGGAGCAGAAATACCTATATAACTCTTTCAAAGACCATAACCATGTCTGCAATTTTCTGATTGTACAGGTATATTATTTCCGTGGGTTATCTTGATACCATGTTTACCTAGATTGATGTATTGACATCTTCAGAACCGATGACCATGAAAGCTTGAGCTCTTAATAGGGTTAGCTTCTTAGACTGAAAGTTGCTGAATAGAGTCTGCTTGAGAAAAAAGGAAAGTACTCCATCAGAAGACTTGACTGAACAATACTAATTCATTCTAGAGAATTGTGACAATTGGGCACTGATTCAAATTAAAGTTAGAGCATTAGACAAAATGTATCAGGTTGTGGCCCAGGCGTTGGGAGAGGCTGATATACTCAAGTAAAAACTTTAGTGAAGGCATTAAAAGATACAAAAAATAAATGAATTGCCATTGTTATGAAATAAGAAGATTTTGTGTTTTAAACTCTTATTTAGTTATTACATATTTGATTTACCAAGAGGGAAAACAACACTTAAAAACTTTTCAGAAAATATTTTCTGCAATTTATGGGAACTCAATGACCAGATAATACAATTTCAGGATGATCTGTAACATATAAACCAAACATTTCCAAACCTTTTGATTAGATTCCAGACTGCAATTGAGTCTAAGTAATCCATTATTCCCAAAGTGAGTCATCCAAGCTCTTTGATTAGATTTGAAGCTAAGGTATCCATTATTCAAAGCATAAAGTCCCAAACTGAATGAATTACTGTTTTCTTTCTCTCCTGACTATGTAAAAAGAAAAAAACCCAGAATAAATTGGAAATGATGGTACTGATAGGAACTGGAGAACCATGATTACAGCATGTAAATGCGTTCAGACCAATTCAGTCATTTTCCAAGATTTACTGCTTCCCTTCTTTTCAAGAGGTCATAAGGTAGACTGCTGTGAAAAGGACAAAAACATTTCTGATGAAATGTAACAAATTAAATTTAATGTGAAGAGATGGACGTTGGAAGGAAGATTAAGGAGAAGTACAATAAACTAATGAAGGAACAAGGAAATCAGAGGTTGAAATATAGAATTCTATGAAGGTGCCAGGAAAGTTGATAAAACTGCTAAAATAAGTGGGATTCTTCACTTGCTAAAAATAGGCAAAAGGAAGGATTTTAACATCCAAACACAGCTTTGATTGAGTCAGATAAAACATTAACATGTAAGTATTTAAAATTCACCTCAAGCTTCCCCCATCCCACCTTGTTCCTTCTTGACCCCTTACTGCAAAATAATTTATGACGGAAGGGTTTTAATGATGATGTATACCTCAGAATTCTTCTTTGCTCTAGTTTTAATGCTGGCTGAGTGGTGTTCCTGGAACTTGGGAAATCTAACCCATAAAAGGAACTGAATGGTGCAACATGGAACACTGAGGGAATTTTCCAAACTGTTTATGGACCATTGCCAACCCAATGACACCTCAGTGTTTCTGTGATCTATTTAGCTTCTGTGATCTTTTTCTCTCCTTCTCTCATTTCTTACCCCCAACATGGATTGTGTCTGCTTCCCTCATCATCCTGAAGCCTCAGCCAATGCCACTCCAATGCCTGATCTGGATAGCCATCCATCAATGAGCTAACTAACCATTCATGGATTCCTTATCTCCTACTCCTTGCTAAAGCTTGACAAAGCCGAGGAAGATCCAATCATTCAGTGTTCTGAATACCAAAATGGTTCTATCTCTATTCAGCTCTCTCCCTACGTCCACTTTAATTTCAGGGCCATCGGACACAAAATCATGCAAGCTATGTTAAACCTTTGTAAGTCACTGATTAGGCCTCAAATGGAGTATTGTGTGTAAAAACGTGGTGCCACTGTTAAGAAGGGCAGTAAAGACAAGTCAGGAAACTATAGACCGGTGAGCCTGACCTCGGTGGTGGGCAAGTTGTTGGAGGGAATCCTGAGGGACAGGATGTACATGTATTTCGAAAGGCAAGGACTGATTAGGGATAGTCAACATGGCTTTGTGTGTGGGAAATCATGTCTCACAACTTGATTGAGTTTTTTGAAGAAGTAACAAAGAAGATTGATGAGGGCAGAGCTGTAGATGTGATCTATATGGTGGAGGGTTGTTTTTCAGACTGGAGGCCTGTGACCAGTGGAGTGCCATAAGGATCGGTGCTGGGCCCTCTAATTTTTGTCATTTACATAAATAATTTGGATGCGAGCGTAAGAGGTATAGTTAGTAAGTTTGCAGATGACACCAAAATTGGAGGTGTAGTGGACAGCGAAGAGGGTTACCTCAGATTACAACAGGATCTGGACCAGATGGGCCAATGGGCTGAGAAGTGGCAGATGGAGTTTAATTCAGATAAATGCGAGGTGCTGCATTTTGGGAAAGCAAATCTTAGCAGGATTCATACACTTAATGGTCAGGTCCTAGGGAGTATTGGAGGCATTTGGATGGGCATATGAATAGGAAGGGTTTGGAGGGATATAGGCCTGGTGCTGGCAGTTGGGACTAGATTGGGTTGGGATATCTGATCGGCATGGGCGGGTTGGACTGAAGGGTCTGTTTCCATGCTGTACATCTCTCTGTCTCTATGACTCTATGACTCTATATAGGCACTATAATTTAGGGAGATGGTGTGAGGGACTTCAGTTAAATGGTGAAAATGGAGAAAAGATGCAGAGAAATGAAGAGAATATTTGTTTTGATTTGCTCGCTGATGAGGCTCGCATTTGTTGTCCATTCTTTATTGCTCTGGAGAAGGTGCTGGAGAGCTGTCTTCTTGAACCCCTACACTCCTTGGAGGCCTGTGAGAAAAGGACATCCATGATTTTGACCTGGTGACTGTGACGGAATAGTGATATAGTTCCAGCTCAGGATGTCGTATGAGTTGGACAATGGTGACCCTTCAGGGTGACACCTCGGAGGTCCATGCAGAAGAAATTAGAGGGAATGTAGATTGTTAAGGGGCAATAAATGTCAAAGGGAAATGATTGTATTCTTTCTTTCAGCAACTGTCACAGCCTAGCATTTGTGTGGCACAATCTTATTGCCACTTCTCAGCACAAGCTTAGATGTTGATTGTTAGTTTGCTGCACATACAAGATTGCCTTCAGTGACTTATTGACAAGAACAGGCAAGTCTCTATATACATCAGCACTTTCCAAACTCTTGCTATTAAAAAAAACTCTGCACATCTCTTTCTCCTTCCAAAGTACATTATCTCAAGTTTTTCCACATTATATTCCATCACCCTGTTCTTGCCCATTCACTAAGCCCATCCCAATCCTCCTGAAACCATTTTACCTCTTCTGCACAACATTCTCACTTGATTTTGTACCATTTGCAAATTGGAAATATTAAATTTTGTCCACATATATGTTATACGGTGAACAGATTGAACCCAATTACTGATCCTTCTGGCACCCAATTAGTCACAAGCTATCGACAAGAGAATGACTTTTTATTCCTACCCTGTTTCCTGTCTGTTGTCCAATCATTAATCCATGCCAGTGGATTATCTCCTATCCCACGTGCCTTAATTGTTCTAATTAGTCTTTTGTGGGGATTTTATTAAAAGAGTGTGAAAATCTATGTATGCTACATTCATTGGCTCTCCTTTATCAATTTTGTTAGTAACATCTTCAAACAGCTCCAACTAGTTGTAAAGCTATCCCATCTTTTATGACAGATTTTAGCATTTCCCTACTTCTAAAGTAAGGCTAATAGGTCAGGTCTGTTGTTCACTGTTTTCTCTCTCACTCCCTTTATAAATAATGGGATGACATTTGCTATTTTCAATCCACAGCAATCATTCCAACGTCTACAGAATGTTGGAAGATAATCATCAATATATCAACTATGTCTATCGCTAGCTCCTACAACACTCTGGGATAAAGACCATCAGCTCCCACAGATTCATCAGTTTCTCCAGTACATCCTTCTTACCAGCACAAATTTCCTTCAGTTCCTCAATCTCTTTTCTCACATGCATCTCCATTTTCTTGTAGCTTCCTCATGAAAACAGACGCATAGTAATCATTTAACTTGTGTGCCATTTCTCTGTTTCACATTCTAGATTGTCTTGACTTCACCAGTAATTGACCCATATTTGTTTGAGCCAGACATTTCCTTTTTATGTACCGCACTTTTACAACTCTTACAGTCCGTTATTATGTTTTATTTTCCCTCGATTCATATCCCATTCATCCTTCCCTTATCAGTTTTTCGATCCTCCTTTGTTATATACTGTGAACCTCTCAATCCTCAGAATTACTGTTATATCTGGCAACTTGTTGAGGTTTGTACCTTGAAGGAATGTGTAGTCACTGTGAGTCATGTAATAATTCTTTAAAGATTATCCATTGTCCATGTACAAGCATGCATTTTAATGTATTTTCCCAATCCACTGCAGCCAATCTGTGCCTCTCATCTTCATCTTTTTCCTTTATACAAAGTTAACTCTCTTGCTTTATAATAAACTACCTCACTTCCAAACAGAATGTAAGTTCCTGTCATATTGTGGTCACTCATCCCAAAATCCTTTCAAGTCTATCTCACTATTTATTATGATCATGGCTGATCATCCAACTCAGTTCCCTGCAACCACAGGACTGTTAGTTTAATCCCTTTAATACTAAGAGCTATGTTTACATTTTTATTGAAATATTTCACTGTTTTGGCCACAACAGTATCCCTACAACATTTCTGGGTGATTTTTTTTCAACTATGTCCTAATAGGCTTACTCCTTATAGTTAGGCTGTGACCCCTGATTCTGAACTGCCCAGTCATTAGGAAAATTCTTCCTGGATCTATTCTACATAATCTTGTTAGAATTTTATAAGTTTCTGTGAGATCCCTGGCCATTTCTGATTTTCTCTGCTTTCCAGATCAACTCAGACTAGCCAAGCTTCCCAAACTTCAGGAGGCAAGGAAAAATTCTGGAATGGTGACTTGAGAGTTTGGATTCACCAAAGGTGAGAAGTCAGGAGAATAAGAGAGAAATGACAGAGAGCGATAGAGAGAAAGAGAGAGGAATGAGAATGAGAGCTGTGGGAAGAAAGCATTGACAATATCTCAATGAAAACATTTTCATGTCACGTGTGCCCAGTCAAGATCAAAGAGGGAGAGGCAGAGGGCTTGTGTGAGAAGATAAAAAAACTATAGGGAGACAGATTTAACTATGATTTGGTTACAGGAGTTCTTTAATCACTGTGACCAACTGTGCGAAGTTGAATTGAAGGTGTCACTGAGTGGGGAGTCTTCCCTTTGAGAGAAGATATCAATACCCCATACCCAGGTTTCCATCAAGGTTATGCAATCTTCCAGAGGAAGGTCATGGCTGGTGAGGGCCAAATGTGCATTCCAGAAGGAGAAACACAGAAGCATGATAAAAGCAGATTGGCGTAGGTGGTTCCACGTGACCTGTACCAATCTGGGTGAATTGGACAGGGAGGAGATTGGCAAGAATGGACCCCAGCCTGTGATTGTGATGCACTCTGTGTTTCAGCTTATACACAAAGAATGGTAATTTGAGTAAACCAGTGGCAGCCAAGCAACATTTGTGACTTTATTTCTGCAAAATATACCTTGGCTAATGGATTAAGGAAAATGAGATAGAGCAGAAAAGAGCTTGAACTGATTTTCAGACTCCTATCTGACTGACAGATGTCCATTGTTCTGTATGAGAGAACAAATTATCTTTTGAGTTATCAAATGGGGCCTGTCACTAAGTGTCGAGGCAGAGGTTATTTTCTTCTTACTCGATGAGAAGATTGATGAGGTGCCGAAAAGCTTGTGAGAGAAGAAACTGTCTTTCAATTGCCAGTGAAATAAAAGGTTTTATACTTGCTGAAACCTTAATTAAAGATAACCGGTCTTATCTTTTTTGTATTCAACCGAGCCCAACCGAGAGCTTTTCTTGATGTAAAATGGTGTTATTTGAAGAATAAGAAGCATATTTCTAATGAAGACACTGCATTTAACACTTCAGGAAAAGAACACTTAAGAACAGTTAGCTCCACAGAATATTTCTTTAAAGTTGTAAGGAGAGACCTCTCCCAATCCAACCTGTCTCCCTCTGAACTAACTGCACTCCAAGTGCTTAGATCCAACCTTGACTTTGTTATCAAGCCTCCCAGTAAGGGTGGTGCTGTTGCAGTCTGGCGGACCGATCTCTACATTGCACAGGCTGAGCGCCATCTCTCAGGTACCTCCTCCTACCTCCCCCGGGCCATCACCCTACCATGGCACATCAGGCTGTTGTATCAGCTACAGTCATTGACCTCATTTCATCTGGTGATCTCCTCCCTACTGCCTCCAAGCTGATAGTCCTCCAGCCCTACATAGCTCGCTTCTAACTCCTCCCGAAAATCCACAAACAGGACTGCATAGGGAGACTCATTATTTCAGCCTGCTCCTGCTGCACAGATCTCAACTCTTCCTACATTGACTCAATCTTTTCTCCCCTGGTTCAGTCCCCGCCTACTTACATCCACGATTTCTCTGACACTTAATGCCAGTTTTAGAATTTCCAGTTTGCAGGCTCCAGCTGCCTCCTCTTTACTGTGTTTGTACAATCCCTGTACATGTCCATCCCCCAATAGGGTCTCTCTGCTTCTTCCTGGGCCAAAGGCATGAACCACCCCTACACACAACCACCCTCCTCCACTTGGCCGAGTTAATCCTCACCCTGAACAATTTCTCTTTTAACTCCTCTCACTTTCTCCAGTTCAGAGAGATGCCATAGGTATGTGCATGGATAGTTATGGTCTGTCTCTTTATCGGATACATAAAACATTCCTTGTTCCAGTCCTATTCTGGCCCCTCCTCACAACTCTTTCTCCAATATATCAGTGATATAATCGGTGCTGCTTCCCTGTCTTATCCAAAATTGGAAAAGTTCAATGATTTTGCTTCCAATTTCCAACCCTCCCTCACTTTTACCTGGCCCATCTCTGACTCCTCCTTGCCATTCCTTGACATCTCTGATTCCATTTCTGGGGATAAACTAGCTACCAATATCCACTATAAACTGACTGACTCCCTCAGTTAACTGGACTATACATCCACGCACCCTGTTTCCTATAAAGACGCCATTCCATTTTCCTAGTTCCTCTGTCTCCATCACATCTGTTCTGATGAGGCCAACTTCAACAAAAGAACCTTAGAAAAGTCCACCTTATTCCTCAACGGAGGACCCCCCAACACCATTATCGACTGGACCCTCAGGTGGGTCTGAGCCATCTGCCGCACCACAGCCCTCAACCCCTCTCTTCCCCTTCACAACAGCAATATTGTTCCACTTGTTCTCACTTACCATCCCACCAGCAGCCACATCCAGAAGATCATCAGCCACCATTTCCGCCACATCCAGTGAGATACAACCACCAGACACATGTCCCCCTCCTGTCCCTTGTCTGCCTTCCATAGGAGCACGCTTCCACTGGGGCACCCTCGTCCACTCTTCCTTCAGTACTCCCCCCTGGCACCTTGCCCTGCAACCATTGAAAGTGTAACACCTGCCCACTTACCTCCTCCCTCCTCAGTATCCAAGGGCTCAAACATACCTTCCAGATGGAGCAGCATTTTACCTGCACTTCTCACAATTTAGTTTATTGCATTCGCTGCTTACAATATAGTCTCCTCTACATTAAGGAAAACAAAGTGTAGATGGAGTGATTGCTTCACAGAATATCTATGTTCTGTTACAAAAAAGACCCTGAGCTTTCAGTTGTCTATGACTTTAATACACCACCCTGTTCCCTGACAAACATCTCTGTCTCAAGCTTGCTGCAGTGCTCCAGTGTAACTCAGCGCAAGCTGGAAGAACACCACCTCATTTTCCACATGGGAACCCTAAAGACCTCTGGACTCAATATCAAGTTCAATACTTTTAGGGTCTGACCTCCTCCATGCCCTAGCCCTCTACCCCACACACCAGGCCTTGTTACCACATGGTCTGCCGTTACACATTGCTTATTGTTAGCCACTAATAGTCTCCATTAAGAGCTATTCACTCTCCTTGTTGGATCGTTAAAACTCCTTTGTCTGTCCAACTGTTCTTCTCTCTCTTTGGCTCTGTCCCCACGTATTGTTTATTCCTTGCCCCTCCCCCACCCTATTTTCTGCATATGAACCAATATTTTATTGTCTACCATCAGTTCTGAGGAAGGGTCACCAGACTCAAAGCGTTAATTTTGATTTCTCTTCACAAATGCTGCCAGACCTGCTGAGTTTTTCAAACAACTTATGTTTTTGTTTCTGATTTAAAGCATATGCAGTTCTTTCAGTTTTAACATTATTAATTTATTTCTTGTAGCCACCAATTGTGTAACAAGCTAATCCAATGATAAATGTGTAATGTACCTCAGGAGAAGTTTTCTGATTAATTGTTGGCCTAGCCAAATCTGTCCACTCAGCCATCATTTTGGTCTCCAGGTGTTAAGTGTCGGCTCCTTCCTCATAAGTCAGCATTGGAGACAGGGCGAATGGTAAGGCTCACAGGTTTGAAGCCTCATGTTTGTTTACTGAGAAATTTGCCCAGTTCAATTCACAACTGTTAGGTCCGCACATCTCACCTCTTTGATCCTGCCATCTATAACTTCTCTAGGTCCCCTCAAACATCCCATTCTCTCCTTTGAAACCTCCATTCGTTCCCCCCCCACTTTGTGCTTCCTGCATATTCTATGATCTTCCCTGTCACCTCTTATCTCCCAAGCCCCTTCATGCCTCCATATTTGTCCCAGACAGTCCAGGATTCCTGCGCACCCATATCTCCGATGATGCCTCCACGTCTCACGATTCACTCGTGCCTGCTTCATGCCACATCACATTTCACCACTCCCCTCCAGGCTGCCCTACTTCCTTCAATATCTCTATCATCCCCATTCTCATGCTCCTGCCTGCAACTGCATTAACAGACACACATTGTACAAATAGCCATTTATCTCATTTTCCAGATTCCCTCAGTGTGAATGCTTCATTGATATTCAAGACTGACTATTGGGCTCATCCCAGCAGGGATTTGTTTACGTTTACAAAGAGAAGTACTACCTCTGTGTGAATAAAAACTGAAAGAACTGCAGAGGCTGAAATTAGAAACAAAAATTGGAATTCCTCTAAAAGTTCGGATGGTCTGGCAAAACCTGTGGAGAGAAATCAGAATTAACATTTTGGGTCCATTGACCCTTCCTCAGAACTACCTTTATGTAATTGGCACTCTTACAAGATTGTGCTAAGTTATTGTTCCTTTGATTTATTTTTTTCAATATCCATTTCATTATTTGGACAAGAGCGAGAGATGTGAAGTGACCTATTGCTCTTTTTTCTGTTGATATTATGAAAGCTTATGTTTAATTGCCACTTTTGTTGGGTTTGTAAGAAGGGCAGTGTTTCTTCAAAGGATTTTTTCAACAACTACTTATTATCTTGCCAGTTTCGGCAACATTTCAAAGATTTGTGCCACAATACGTGGCTCTTTGTGTTTTTGTGAAGCTCCTTTGGGAAGTTTTATTTAATCATAACACAGGCGCTACATAAATACAAATTGTTTTTGTTGAATTGACTGATTGCTGCACAAGTGGTAAAAGCAGGCATTACTATGATTTAGATGGAGAAGGAGGATCGACCAAATGTTCGGCTTTAATTGAATTCTCCACATTACAGTGGTAGCTACACTTCAAGAAAACCACATAATTGGCTGTAAAGCGCTTGCAGACATACTGAGATTATGAAACATTCTTCTAAATCAGCGACAGCTGCCTAATTTAAATGAATCAGCAAGGTCCACTTAGCTGAGTGCCAAATGGTTTGTGTGTTCAACCCTCTGAATGATGCATTGCATGAACACTGTGGGTCTCGGCACCTTGTACCTGGAATAATGGAGAAGCAGACTCCCAATAGAATGCAATGTACTTTTCTCTTTAATCATCCATGAGTTGTGAGCATCATTGGCTAAGACAACCTTTACCGCTCACATCACTAAATACCCTGGAAATAGTAATGAGTGATGAGCTAACTTCTTGAGTCCCTCAGTCCCTCAGAGTGGACGTATGCAAATAATGCCAACATATCCATCAGTCAGGAAAGGAATGAATATGAAAGGTGGTGAATTGAGTGCCAATCAAGTGAGCTTCTTTGTTCTGGATGACGTTAAACTTTTTGAGTACTGGTGGAGTGCATCCAACCAAAATATTCCATCAAATTCTACTTTGTGCTTTGTAGATGGTGGACAGGCACTGAGAGTCAGGAAGTGAGTTATTCACCATAGAACCACCAGCCTGCCTCTTTTAACTGTTGCTGGTCCAGTTCAGCGTTTGGTTGACAGTAACACCCAGGATCTTAATTGTAGGAGATTCTAAATGGTAATATTATTGAATGTCAAGAAGCTATAGTTGGCTTCGTTCTTGTTTGACATAGTCTTTGTCTGATCCTTCAGTAGCATGAATCTGAGGACTACAGATGCTGGAGATCAGAGTCAAGAGTGTGGTGCTGGAAAAGCACACCCTGTTAGGCAGCATCCGAGGAGTAAGAGGATCAACATTTCAAGCATAAGCCCCTCATCAGGAACATCACTCCTGATGAAGAGCTTATGCTTGAAACGCCGATTTTGAATGTTACTTGACCCTATCAGGTGAAGCTGAATATTGGCTTGCTGCAGATGTACATGATCTACTCCATAATCTGAGGAGTCATTGACAATATCCCCATTTCTGACCTCATGATGGAGAAATCCTGCTGTGATATCCTGGGACTGAGAGGATTGACCTTTAACAATCACAACTTTCTTTGTATTTTTTTAGATTAGATTAGATTCTCTACAGTGTGGAGACAGGCTCTTTGGCCCAACAAGTCCACACCGACCCTCCGAAGAGTAACCCACTCCGACCCATTTCCCTCTGACTAATGCACTTAATAGTATGGGCAATTTAGCATGGCCAGTTCACCTGACCTGCACATCTTTAGACTGTGGGAGAAACCGGAACAAACTCCACACAGACAGTCACCCGAGGCTGGAATCGAACCTGGGACCCTGGTGCTGTGAGGTAGCAGTGCCAACTACTGAGCCACCATGCCATCCAAGAGATGGCACCTAAAGAATGGTGACTCCTACACTGGTGGGTCTGACACAAGCTGCGGTGAGACAGTAGAGGTACACATGTCATTGGTGAGCCAGCTCAGCACTCAGCACTCATGGCTGAGGCATCAGAATGAAGATCGCTCTCTTTCAGTTGTATCTTTCTATTCTTTTTATTCTTAAACTATTCAAAATGGCACCAGATTATGGATACAGTTGAAGATTTTCACTGTATTTTACTATATTATTCACTGTGAAATGCAAGTGACAATAAATCAATCAATTGAATAAATCCTTCATTTCATCACTGAGCAGGATATTGATAGGCAAATGTCTCTTGATAACAATGGTGATGGCCCCTTCCAACATTTAGCTGCTGATCAAAAGTAGACTTATAGGATGATCATGGCTGGATTCGATTTGTGCTACCTTTTGTGGACAGGATATGCCTGAGCAATTTTCCATATTGCTGTGTCAATGTAATTGGTGTCTGGGATGGTCTGTCCTGACAACAGCCTCCTTGATCAGCTATATGTTAAAGAGCCATTGTCAATCTGTTCATTATAACCTTTTTAAAAATTCACAATTAGAATGAATGAGGCAGTAGATAATAGCAAGTGTGATATCATTTTTTACTTGCCACTCTTCATTATGTATTACAACAGTAATAGCTTTTAAGTGAAGATATATTATATTTTAATCATTCAACGTGTGGAGAATTGTGACAATGCTATCTGAAAATTTCTCAGTTAAACAATGATTTTTAATTACGTATGAAGCCACTCCGAGGAACCGTGGCTTAAGTGTGTTGCTTTTGTACTATTTTACAATAATTAAACCACCTGGAAATATTTATCAGAAAGCAACACTGAACTAATTAGGAAAGAGAAAAACTGGGAAAGTTCTTTTTTAAGGAAAGGATCTGCTAATTTGCTCAGACCCATCTTCTACTATTGCTCAAAGACAAGCCCTGTCCTACAATCTTGGTTCACACATGAAGAATTATCAGTTAATTGAGCAGAGAGAGAGCTTCTGGTAACTCTGTAGCTACATTCCAGCGTGAGACCAGTCCTTCTGGAGAAAATGGCCACTGGCATTGTATCAAAGCTCAGCAGTGACAGATTAACTGTTCCCCTTGAAAAAGTTAATACCTTCAGGAGATCAAAGCAGAAAACTGGGAGGAGATAACCAAGTGATAGTCATATTAACAATAATTATGTTGCACTACATTTAACATCTGCTACCATATCCTTTCCAGTTTAGCTACTGGAGCCATTGGCCCTTGGCTGCTGTTGAGATTTCATGCATGCATGCTCCTAAATATCACAATTTTGACAATAAATTGTGATGCCTCAATTAAAATCTTATATCACACATGTTACTATCTCCTATTGTATTCACAATGGAATATGAACATTTCAGAAATAAAGCAACATTTGGAAAATCAGCTTTACAATATCATAATTTTATTTTGACCCTTCATTCTCTTCAAGCGTGGCTTTTTACTGGGGACCTAAGACCAATAAATTTGCCTCTACTTGTCTCCAATTGTTGGAGGGATTAAAAAGACTGATAATTTTTTGAATTATCAGTGACAATATTTTCCTTGGCTTCATTCCTTACTTTCTCCAACATTCACACACTTCAGCTAATCTAGAATTCCATCTCTTGCAAACTGACTTGTACCAACTAAACTTCACCCATCTCTTTTACCCAAGTGATCCTGGTGCATATTTTTTTCACATTTTCCACAGTCCATTGCAATCCTAGTCGACTGATGTTCTCCATAACATAATTCTTTGTCAGTGATCCCTTAACCCTGCCCGCAGGTGGAATTCTAGACCTTCATTTTTCCTTCAGTCACTATGGGCTGAATTAGGGTCAAGCCCCTTCCCCAATTTGGTTGCCTTGTGCTGCAGCCATTTAATGGATACCTTGAATTGGTTTGAGAATGTTTTACCTTTGAGAACTGCCAAACCAATGGCCATCAGCTTTCTTGTCTCAGCAGCACCACCTGGTACTGTGGCCACAGCTGGAACTGCAAATAGTCCCCAAAAGAAGTCGAGCCTTGGATCTAAGACGGGGTAGGTTTAGTGTCTTGCTGGGTTCAGATTGGCAGATGCCTGGAAGGAGGGAAAGACATAAATCGACAGGACAAGAGAAATGAGGAAACATTGAGGAAGAGCATTGGGAATTATGGGACGGTTTTGCCTGTGGGCACAGGCTACCAAAAGGAAGGCACCTTACATGTCTAGCTACCAGTTCACTGTGTTTGACCTGGTGAGCTGAACACTTGGCACTCGCCTTCACTATCAATTCTTAATGGCAGTTAGAGGAGATACTGGAAGGGATGGGCAGGTCTGGGTAAGAAGAACAGTGCTAATGCCATAGCGCCCTGTTTTATGGCCTGTCATCCAGCCCCACACTGACTATAACATGCTCAACAATCTAAATCCTCTTCCAAAATCCTTCTCTTTACTTGCTGTCTCCAAGCCATAAAAAACCTGCTTAAAAACTCTTCCAAATTTTTTATGGTTCTTTCATTTTCTTTCCATTCACTGCTCAAAATATACTGTTTTTTTGAGTTCTTTTAAGTGTTATACAGACAAAATGTTATACAGACATCTTCTCATCACTATCAGCCACATTAAATCATCGCATTCAAATTTCACCATCTACCATAGTGGATTTAAACTCATGTCCCCAGAACTTTTTTCCAGGAGCTCTGAATTGTTGGTACCATGATAGTGCCATCCTTCTGAGTTTGATCTTAACTCTTGGTAAGAATCCCTCTTTTACATGTCCTAAGCAAAGTCATTTTGGGAAGGTTACTTTCTGACAGCAACTCTTCACAAGGAAATCCATTCAAAACCATTGTACTGTGATCTACTGTGGATTCTGTTCCCGACTGTAGTTTATATCTTCATCCAAACACACAGTATCTGTTTAGTACAACACTATTATGTGTTATGAATAGTCCCTGGATGAACACCCATAATTTATGATGATCATGGTTGAGTAGAGATGAGCTGGCTCCACTTCTTTAATATTTTCTAATCAACCAGTTCAGAATGTTATGACACACCTTTGGGGCACCTGGGACTTGAACTTCGCCCTCCTGGTTCAAGGGTAAGGTTAGGGACATTTCCATTGTGCATCTTTATTCATTCCCTCCCTTAATTAGTCATAACAAGATTAGTTCAACAAAGAGTCTCTTTCCTTATGGATGCCTTTACCCAGCCCAAATGCACTTATGTTTTAAAAGGTGACAATTTAACCTTAACTTATGGAGAAACTGTGATTATTGACTACTACAGGGAGCGGTAACAGTAAGCATATATATATTTATATTATATATTATACATCTATAAAAAATGAGATTTGAGTCCAAAAGATGAACATTAAAATGCAATTTGCAAGTCAGTCTTTGGCTTATCCATGACAAATCGATTGTGAAATGGCACAGCTATTAAGGTAGTTGGTTTTGGTAGCACTAACATTGGCAGCACATTAGTCATTTGGAAATCTTGGTTTCGCAGTTAGCTCAAAGAAATTTGCTCAGTTTTCTTTAACAGTGGTGTTGCTGACTTGACGTATTTTCAGCAGAGGTACTTTATTTCTTTAACCACACATGCACAGGTGTCTAGATGTTTCAACGTCACAACACATTTTGGCAACAGTGGAACTTGAACCACAAACTTATACGCTGGCACACTATTCTCTAACAAAAACAGAAGTTGTTCAAAAAGCTCAGCAGGTCTGTCAGCATCTGTGCAGAGAAATCAAAGTTAACATTTCAAGTCAGGTGACCCTTCCTCAGAACTATTCTCTAACCTATTAGAAGGTAGGGACAATGGTTTCAGCAACTAGGAATTAGTGAGGACTGCAGATGCTAGAGAGTCAGAGTCAATAAAGTGTGGTGCTGGAAAAGCACAGCAGGTCAGGCAGCATCAGAGGAGCAGGAGAGCCGACCTTTCAGGCAGGATCTTTCATTGTATCTGGGGAGGGGGAAGCGGGCTGAGAATTAAATACGGGGAGAAGTGGTGGGGCTGGGGGAAAGATAGGTGGGTTGGTGATAGGTGAATGGAGGTAGGAGGTAATTGTGATATTTTGGTGGGAAGTGTGGAGCAGTAGGTGGGAAGGAAGATGGAAAAGTAGACAAGTAGATCAGGTCAAGAGAGCAGTGCTGAGTCAGAGAGTTAGATCTGGGATGGGGTAGGGGGTGGAGAGGTCGGAAAATGGTGAAGTCAATGTTGAGGCTGTGTGGTTCTAGGGCCTCAACATTTGGGTCCTGCCCTCAGATACTGCCTGACACGCTGTTCTTTTTCCCGTGTCATACTTTATCGACAATGGCTTCAGTATGTCTTTACCAGCTTTTTTATATAGTTCTGAATGATAAATCATAAATCTGTTCTTAACCCAGAATTGTCTTTCTTTTAATTCATAGCATGTCCATAGACTGGAACACAACCCATGGAAGATCAGAGTTCAGTTGTTTTGAATAGCCTTTTGTTTTGAGGTGTTGCTGTCTGAAGTTCCCTTGACACTCCTCAGGGACAACTTTCCATGATCTCTCCCAACATAATCCGTGCAGGAATTTTAGAATCCTGCTGAATCTACATGCACAGCAATCCTTTGGCTTTCTTTAAAAGAAAATATGTTGTTCTTAAAAATCCATAAGTAAATTTCGGATTGTGATTCATTTCATAATAGAAACTAAGCCATGTTTTACAGTGAGAAATGTTCACTTATATTGATAATTCATAGGAACAGTAATTCCGTTCTGCATTGGCTTTACATTCTTTTTGCCTTCATGAAGGATTAATCAATGGTTGAAAAATATTCAAATTTTTATTCTCTTCCCAACAGGCTGGTCTTTACAGTGTATAGGGTCATTAATTCTCACCACCTCGCTCACACCATTCCTCCAGGATTATGTTAGATTGTCATAGCAAGGATTGCAGCTTTGTTGGCATTGTGCTCTTGATTGACTGCTTGATATTACTTCATTGCAGTGAATTTTCAACTTTATTTTTTTTAGTCTATTACAGCAAGGCTTTGATAGATCTACCCAATTCCCCCTTGAGTGTCCAGTGCTGCATTGTTCTCTTTACATTTTGTCAGCTTTTCATTTTTTTTATGAGTACATGAAAATCTATTCCCTCTGCATAAAGAATTTTATTTGTAGTGAGGCCTGAAGGCTCTTTCTAAAAAAAAAGTCATTGGTTATTATAGTTCTGTGATATTGATACTTTGCACATTCTTTATTTGTGAGTTGAAACTGACCTAATCCTCACTTAGAATTAGCAATCGTATACTCTTCAAAAGGGGTCACTGGATATTTAACCATTATTAAAAACCCTGGATAGTGTTATCCTGTTCTTACCTCAAAGACATTGGGATCACCAGCAGCACCCTTTTCACTGTGACTGCTGAGATCAGTAACTGAAAACCGACTAAAGACCTGGGCTATTAACTCTACAGCTCTCAAGTTCGTACAAAACCAAAAGCAGTGAGTCTATTCTAAAGTACAATCGATATCAGCACGTGAAGCTAATACAATAAAAAGATGAACTTCAAAGCCACAGGTACCCTTCACTTTCACGCATGTTTTCGACATTTCTCATAAGCAGTAGGTGTTCCTCTCAGAGATGGAAGCATTGTGTATAAATATGATACCAACTTTATATGCTGCAAATTGTATTGGCCTGTTCTAGCTCCAACCACTATTCTGAGAGGGTTTGATTTTCATGCCAGCTAGTTACCATTATTGTCACCTTACCAGGCAGCAAATCCCCAGTGATCAGAGTGGTGGACCTTCCAGTGGTAATCCATGGGCACAGCAATTGCTGCTGAGGATTCTGTTCATGAGCCATGCAGCCTTGTAATGGGAAGGCCGTTAATGAAAGCCTCCCTCAACATTTCCACATCTCCCTCACACCACCCTAACCTCCAGCGTAGGGGACTCACTGGGAGGCGGCCATGATCTAACTGGTGATATCATCATGTTGCAGGTGGAGTGATTGGAAGAAAGTCAGCCAGATGGCTCTCATAGAATATGAGATCCCTGACTGGGGCTGTTATTCTGGTCCAATCGAGGTGTCCTGGCTGACAGACATAGAAGTTCGGTTCACTCCAGGATCTGGCTCTGAGGAAGCTGAATCAGTGTCAAGGACTGTCCACGTGTAGATAAAGGGAGACTTGGTGATGAGATACCAGCCTCTGTGGAGTTATTTCAGTAGCGACAAGATAAAAGTGTGAGTTGGGATAAGTATTTCTGCCATCATAGTATTATTTGGGAAGCTTGACTCATTCAATCCTGTCTTTGGTGACTGGGCCCAGTATGTGGAAGGAATGTGTTATTCTTTCAAGGCAAATGACGTTGGGGCCGATGAAAAGCAATAAGTACTTCTCCTGATAGCTTGTGGACCCGGAGCTTTTTCGGTTCTTAGGAGCTGAACTTTCTCTGAGGCACCAGATACTAAAACCTTTCAAGAGTTGAAAGATTTAGTTAAGAAATATTATGTCCAAAGCCTCCTAAAATTCTGAGATGCTATCAATTTTACTTTGCAATTCAATAACTAGGAGAAAGTGAGGACTGCAGATGCTGGAGATCAGAGCTGAAGAAGGGCTTATGCCCAAAACGTCGATTCTCCTGTTCCTTGGATGCTGCCCGACCTGCTGCGCTTTTCCAGCAACACATTTTCAATTCAATAACTAGGGAATCCATGTTGGGAATTTTGATGAGGTTAAGACGGCTGGCAGAGGAATGTGACCTTGGTTTAACCCTTAATGAGAGGCTGAGAGACCATTTTATTTGTGGAATTAGTGATGTAACCGTACAAAAATACTTACTAACTGAAGCCCAACTGGACTTCAAACAGGCACTACGACTAGCTTTATCCCTGGAAAGTGCGACGAGTGGAGTTGCAGGATATTCCAATGAGAGTGAACACCCTCGCCAGCCCCACTGAGCTTGGGAACACCACTCAAGTGAAGGCAATTCCAGAGCTTCACTCAGGACATATCCTGAGCAGAGGGATCCTCGGTCAGCCCACAACCAAACTCAAAACAAAGCCAAGCCTCATCCAAATGGTTAACATTTTCTTGAGGATCCAGGCCAGCAAGCTATTGTACTTGCTGCCAGTAATAGGACTCAAAAGAGTCCCACTAGACCTAAATGTAGTAAGAGAACTCATAGGCTGATATCCAGGAGAGTGCACACCCTGAAACATCTACCTACATCTGGTTTCAAACAGTTACGTCACTTAGCAATGTCAGAATCAAGCAAAATAAATATCTAATTAAATAGTCACCCCGTTCTAATGGAAGTCGATACTGTGTAGCCAAATTCACTCTGGACTTAAACTTTATGTTTATGCAAGACCCCAGCTAGACTGAGAACCTATACTGGGGAACCTTTACGGATTAAGAGTACAACTTTGGTTCCAGTCTCTTTCTTATGAGAGGCAGCTGGTTCAGTTACCACCAATTATAGTAAAAGGCTTGAGCCCAAACTCGATGGGGTGAAATTGGTTGAGGAAGGTTCACCTAGATTGGCTCAACACTTTTTGATTAGAAAATGGCTGCTTGAGTCCTAATTAAATGCCCTGAAGTTTTTCAGGAAGGTCTAGGGACTATCAATGGAACCAAGGCCACCTTCCATGTTGATCAGAAAGCAATTCCACAATTCTGCAAGGCCACCCAATGCTATTTGTCAAACAGGCAAAAGCAGAGGCAGAAACCAGAAGGCTGAAAGGTGAAGGAATCATCAAACCAATCCAGTTTGCAGAATGGGCAGCACCGGTCATATCGAACGTGAAACCCAATGGATCAGTTTGCCTTTGTGGGGATTTTGAACAAATGATAAACCACTTTACACAGCTGGATAAATGCCCAATCCCTCACACAGAGGATTTATACTCAAAGCTGACAGGGAGGCTGTCCTGCACGAAGCTGAACGTGAGCTATGTATTCTTGCGGCTAGATGAGGAACCTCAGAAGTGTACTGCAATTAATACCCATAAGGGTCTGTACCAATATACAAGGTTGCCATTTAGGGTATCATCAGTCATTGCAATTTTTCAGCAGACAATAGAGCAAATTTTACAAGGTCTACCCTAGGTCACCATTTATTGAGATGACATGCTACTAAAAGGGAAGACTAATAAAGAGCACTTAGAGAACTTGGACATGGACCTTAGCCATTTCTTCCAGGTGGGTGTATGACTTGGAAGGGAAACCTGTGCATTCCAGGCAACCCAGTAACCTACTCGGGTTGCAGAATAAACAAGGCCAGGTTACACCCATTGAAAGGTAAAGTGAGGGTGATTAAAGGTATCCCGCCTCCCACGGTTGTACCAAAGTTTAGGGTTATCCTTGGGCTGGTGAATTTTAATGGGAAGCTTAGAAATAACCTGGCTTCCCTCCTGGAACCTGTGCATCAATTCTTAAATAAAAGGTCAGCCTTGGGAATGGTCCTGTAGCCAAGCCATGACTTTCAGGGATGTGAAGAAACAGCTTTCATCCTCTAATGTTTTGGCACAATATGATCCCAAGTGAGATCTATTGTTAACATGTGATGCCTCCCCATCTGGCATCAGGATAGTATTAGCTCATAGTAGCTGAACGGAGAGGAACATCCCATGGTGGCTAATGCAGAGCTAATGCAAATTTGCCCTGATAGAGAAGGAAGGTTTGGTATTCATATTTGGAGTCAGGAAGTTTCACCAATACTTTTACGGTTGTAAATTTATAATCGTAATGGTCCACAAACCCCTGCTATGTCTACTTAGGGAGGACAAGGCGGTGCCGCCCATAGCTTCAGGCCAAATTCAGGCAGATACACCACCGACGGTACTGTCACTGGAAGAGTCCATAACGGTTTGAAATTTTCTGGATGCACTTACAGTAACAGCTGACAATATCAGACTTTGGACACAGAAAGATCTTTTCCTGGTAAAGCTGGTGGTGATGGGGGAATCCAAAGGAGTGTCACAACCAGGATTGAAACCTGTTTGGACCTGGAGAAACCAGATCACAGCAGAAGACCAGCATATCATTAGGGGGAGCAAGAGTGATTGTCTTCACCTATGATTCTGCCACCGTGAAGTGCACAGGGTCATCCAGTGTTGTCTAAAATGAAGAGATTGGTGAGAATATATGTCTGGTGGCCAGGATTGGATGCAGACATAGCCGTGTTGGTGAGGCAGTGCCCAGAATGCCAATAAGGACAACAATTGCCACCAGCAGCTCCCCTACATTCATGGAAATAGCCAAGTTAACCTTAGATTCAGTTACACATTGACTATGCAGGTCCTTTCACCGACTCATTGCTATTAGCCATTGTGGATGCCCACTCAAAGTGGCTGAACGTGCATGGAATCCACTCGTCAAACATGGGGACAGCAATGGAAAAACTGCGCACATCTTTTCCTAAATGTGGACTCCCAGAAATATTAGTCACAGATAATGGGCCATTTTTTACCAGTAGGGAACTTAAGTATTTTGTAAAGTCTAATGGTATTCATCAAAAAGAACAGCTCCATACCATCCAACATCCAAAAGTCTGGCAGAAAGAATAGTCCAAACTTTGAAGGCACACTTAAAGAAAAAGCCTACAATTCACTGGAGACTAGATTGTCCCAGTTCTGATTTGATTGTAAAACAATCCCTCATTCAACTACAGGGATAGCTCCAGCAGTGTTGCTAATGGGGAGAAGACTCTGCACCAGGTTAAATCAGACCTTTCCGAACCTTTGCACGGGGGAGGGGAGTGAATCGGCATCAGGAAAACCAATGTCAGACACCAAACTCTGCTAAGCAAAAGAGACACTTTATTGAAGGGAATGAAGTTTGTTATAGGAACCATAGGAATGACCCTGCATGGGTAAGAGACATGGTCAATGCGAGGTCAGGTCTAGTAATGTTTAAGTTTGGGTAATAATGTCTAAAGTATGACAGTCATGAACAAACACATGGACCATATGAAAGCTGCAAACTCGTAAACGGTGATAATGAGTTTCCTGATTGGGGCTGTTAATCTGATCCAATCAGGGAGCCCTGGCTGACAGATAGGAATAGGGATGTCGGTGTCCACCGACACCCTGGAGTTGTTCAGGGAGAGGTGGGTGCCGCAGGGAGTGGAGTGCATTATTTCCCCCTCCAACTCTATTTTGATTTAATCCCTGCCCTCCCCTTCACTGTTTGATCACATAGCCCTTTGATGTGAAAGGCACTGCTTGTCACAGCTACTCGGGTGTTTCTTTTCTTCCTGGTGGTGGAAATTTGAATAAAGATTCATGCACCTTGTGTCTTTCACTGTGTCTCACACCTGTACACACACAGCATAGGTGAAAGAAAAAAAAAGACAGAGAGCCAGAGGTTCTGAGGGAAAAAAGGAACAGGAATGCCACACATCATGTTCACCATGTGAGTTGGCTCTGAGGGAGCATGATCAGTGGCAAGATCTCTCCACGTGTAAATAAAGGGTGACTTGGTGATTGGATACCTGCCTCTATAAAGTTATTTCAGTAGGGACTTGTTATTTCTAGTAAAATGTGGCAGGAGGAAATGGCCAATAAATTGTGGCCTTTTTGGTTTATTTTCTGACCAGGTCTGATCAGGAGAAAGACAGCTGGGACCAAAAACTAAACATTAATTTTGGAAACCAAACAACCTACAAACTCTCCAGTTTTCCAGCTCACCAAATCCTCCTTGCTCCTTTCATTCTGGCTTTCAGCCACATCTCCCGTAGTCACACTAACAGGAGCTGGGGTGTATATTCCAAACCTATCGTCTGGAATCCCTTCTTTAAATCTCTCTTTTTCTCTACCTCTCTGATCTCCTTTGACCCTGTCTGAACAAAATTCCCCCAACACCCATCCTCCCCAACACACTCCAGGTTTTTAGTTACTTGTTAGTTACTTTAGATATTGCCTCTATTGACTCAACATCAGTTTTCATATATTACATGTCCCCAAAGTTCATTTGGATGACTTTCTCCACTGAAGGCATTTTATTAAGGCAATAAGTTGTTAACGTTTATTTTCAAGTTTCACATATGACGTGAGCAAAATATCTGAAGAGAATGGTACTGAGGTCGGATTTTTACAAAGTGACATCTTGACTTTTATCAATTAAGTTCCCTGAACAAAGGAGGTAAAAATACGACAAGATTGTATCTGATGGGAACGACAGCATAATTCTCGGAACAAAAGGAAAAGGAAACTTTCAGCCCAGCAGTCTCAATTAAACAGAAATGAAGAGAAGTATTGCATCACTCCTGTCTACTCAGTATTTAAAGCGGGATTAAAGTCATTTTTACACAAAACCTAATACTGTCAAAATATCACATACTGACATCCCTGGCTGTTAGCTGAGATTAATGTAGCTTTAATCTGGGCAAAGCCATTTGGTAAAAAGAAAGTCAGGATGATTTAATGTGTGATAAAATATGATAAAACAGGCAATAAATTATAGACGAGAAATGTTAGCAACACAGGCTTAATTGATACTGCTGCTTTTCAAGATTGCAGATCCAGGACCATTAAAAGTTTGAGAAACCTCGCAGGCAGCAACTTGTCATTTTGGGACATAATTGACTTTTACATGTTGAATAAATGGGGAAGGTAAGTGATGCTTTCTCCGATAATATAATGCAGATGAACCAGCCAAGGGTCCTGACTAATGGTAACGTGTAATCAATAATTTGTTCAAAGCTTCACCTCTAACGGTGGGGAATGATATTATGTACCTGTCTCTATCCTCCTTAATCTTCTGAAATGCTTGGAACCACACTGTGGTGATTAAGCTCCATTAGCAGACACTTTATGAGAATCCTGCTCCTCCGTTGGCCAGCATGTAAGTACTAATTCTCTATAAAAGCCTTGTGATGAGTGCTTTTCTCCCCCAAAGGAGAAAGTATGCTTTAACTACAAAATCTAAAACTTCTTTTGTTCTTTTCAATCCAGCCTGGCACTCCAGTGCACTATTCCAGTAGTGCTGAGAGACAATTCTTCGAATGAGATGTTAAGGCGAGGGACTTGTTAGATGAATAATAAAGATCTCACGGCACTATTCCAAGAACAAGGAGAATGTGAAGTTTGCCAATATCCAAACTATCGTTCTTCACCAAAGTAGCACCGTTGACTACTCACTCAGCTCAGTGCTTTTTATACTAACTCATGCTTTTGTCTCTATGAAATTGTTGCCTTTCCTCCCCAGGCTGCATGACCAAAAGCACAGAAAACAGCAATTGCCTGGATTAGTAGAATCTATGGTCCCCCTAGATTTAGCCTCAAACCTTGTTTCAAACTTTGGGCAAGTTGTTGGCATTCGATGCCGGTCTGCATGATTGGAGAAATGTGAGGCTCAAAACTTAATTACGAGAGAAAACAAAAGTTTGGACAACAATGGGGCTGTAAAACATGAGTTAGTGAGAGAGAGAGAAAGGAAGAGAGTGAGAGAGAGGAAATGGAGAGCTTTGCAGCTTCCAACAAATAATGGGGTATGGCACAATGCCTTTAGTTCCACCCTCAATTGACTGTCTGTGTGGAGTTTGCACATTCTCCCCATGTTTACGCGGGTTTCCTCTGGGTGCTCCAGTTTCCTCCCACTGTCCAAAGATGTGCAGCTTAGATAGATTGGCAAGGCTAAGTTATCCATAGTGTCCAGGGATATCTAGGTCGAAGTGTGTGATGCTGGAAAAGCACAGCTGGTCAGGCAGCATCCGAGGAGCTGGAGAATTGACGCTATGAGCATAAGCCCTTCATCAGGAATGAGACTTATTGCTCAAGGGGTCTGAGAGATAAATGGGAGTTGGGGGCAAGGTAGCTGGGAATGTGATAGGTGGATGAAGGTGGGGCTAAAGGTGATAGGTCAAAGAGGAGGGTGGAGCAGATAGATGGGAGGAAGATGGACAGGTAGGACAGGTCAAGGGGGCGGTGCCAAGTTGGAAGGTTGGATCTGAGATAAGGTGGAGGGGGGAGGGGAAATGAGGAAACTGTTGAAATCCGCTTTGATCCCATGTGGCTGGAGGGTCCAAAGGCTTCTTCCTTTGACTAATAATGAGACAACTTCAACTTAGAGTGTTCCTTTGTACAATACCAGGCCAGACTACTGCATTTATGTTACTATCTGTCTAGGGAACAGAAACATTTATTTTTAAAGTCAACAAACTATGAAATCCAGGGGCCTTAACTGAGTTAACAACATTATAAGATTGCACGGTTTTGAATAAGCAACAATAAATTTTACTATACAACAATATAACTGTAATACAATCTACAATACATGTACATTTTCTAACACCTAAAATTAGCATCAAGTAAATACTGTGGTAGAACACCACCAGCACACGTCACATAGCAAATGTGATCAAGACAGATCCCACAGATTTCTTCGAAACTTTTCCCAGATATACTAACATTATAAGTCATTAAATCTCATTACACATTCGAAGGGGTTACCATTCTTCATTTTTTTCGCCAATGTGGCCTTGAAATGTCCTTACAAGTGCCATTCCTTTATCAAGAGAAAGTGAGGGCTGCAGATGCTGGAGGTCAGAGCTGAAAATGTGTTGCTGGAAAAGCGCAGCAGGTCAGGCAGCATCCAAGGAACAGGAGAATCGACGTTTCGGGCATAAGCACATTTTCAGCCCATTCCATTATCAACTGACTTAACTGTCTAGTAATGTGTAGCACAGCAAGTCAAAAAGGACACATTTTGTAAAAATGCTTCATCCTGCACTCATTACGACAATTTATGAGAATGCTAATTTAAGGGGAAAGTCAGCATTTATACTATATGAGAGGAGAGTGCTAGGAATTAAACTATTGAATGTTGATCATGTACTTTGCTGAATTGAATCAGGAATAATGAGTATTTGCTGTCTCTAGAAATACCTTGTCCAATCAGAGTCATTTAGCATGGTTTAAAATTTAAATAGTGTTTGGCAGTTAACTGTCAATCATCAATAACTAGTGCATTTTCCATGACAATATCTTAACTAATGACAGTCTACTTGACAACAAATCAGTGCTTTCCTCTCCTACTCTATAAATATTGTTCCCCCCCCCCCATTAAATTGGTGTTCTTGTGAATTTCCCTGATGAATACAAGATAAAAAGATTTATGAAATGTTTCATTTTTTCAATGTCACAAAGCTAGAACTTTCTTTTCTAAAAGCTGTTCCTTGGCTCAAGGATACTTTGTCCTTGATTTTTTTCGGAGGGGTAATAAACCAGTCCAGGCTCCAATCAGAGTAGTTCAGTACAGGGATAAAAAGGATTTTGAGAGGCCTTTTGTTTATATGTAACATTCATGATGAGACTTCAGGCCAAAGTGGTCAAGTTTTAGAAGTGACCTGTAGAATGAAAGGGGAGTGGTCAGCTCTCTCTAGCTGTGCAGTTTAGTTCAGTCCAGAACTAGTTGGGAGTTCAAGAGTGAGCTGTTTGGAAACAAACTCTCTCCCTCTCTCTGCCCTTCTTCTGCACTGGATGTTCAACTGGAGTAGGCAGCATGCCTACTGGTGAATTAGCTGAATCATTTGCAAGGACAAATTGTATTCCTAGAGCTGAGAGTTTGTCCAGTACTCCTACCACAAATACTCCACTCTTCTCTGGACTCTTTAGCCTCATTTTACATAATTGAGCACTTTTTGTCTCACCATGAATTCCTGTTACCAGTACCTTTTCTGGCAATAATCCTTCAGGAGTACATTTCTCTTCATCCTTCAGCATTACAGACTGAGAGGATTCTGTGTCCCTTAATATTATAATCTCTTTACCTATTGCTCCTGGCCTATGTGAGTAAACTTTATCCTTGCATGTATATTTTTAAGCAGATCTGGCAATTCCTCCTTAATCAACTTCTGATCATCTTGTACACTTTGTACACTTTTCGCAGCAGAGAGCGGCGGGAGCTGGGGAGCGCAAAGCTGGTCGGGAAGGTAAGTGATTGCTATTAGAGAGGGTGAGTTCTAAACCCCAGGTCCTACAAAGTAGGGTATCCCTCCCTCCCTCCTCCTCTAACCTAAATTAAGAGTCCACAGACTTGCCACAAAAAGAGGGTCTAAGGAAGTTCAGATCGAAGAGTGAGGCTTCAGCTCAGGAATCTTTGACAAGGAGGTTGAGTGAAGTGATTACGCCACAGTTGAAGAGGGTGAAGACATGACTGCCCAGCTGGTTCAGTGTGCTACGTGCTTGATGTGGGAGGTCAACAACTCTGGTGTGTCTGGCTCATATATGTGTGGAAAGTGTGTGCACATTCAGCTATTGACCGAGCATATTGCAGCGCTGATGAAAGAACTCGAAGACCTTAGGCTCATTCAAGAGAACGAGATCTTTCTGGACAAGACCTTCAGCGATGTTATTACACCAATCATGCCAGAAGAGAGCAGAAGAGAGCAGACGATGAGGAAGACAGAGAGGAGACAGGTGCAAGAGAGCCCGGGAGAAGTACCTGTCAGGAACAAGTTAAAGCTTTTGGAAACAGTAGAGACTGATGACACTGCCAGTTCGCAAGCCAATGTTACCTCAGGGAGATTGCTTGTGTCTTCCCCAGTGAACACATATCTGAAGTACCCATTTAATTCCTCTGCCATTTCTTTGTTCCCCATAATATATTCCCCTGTTTCTGTTTTCAAGGGCCCAATTTTAGTCCTAACCATTTTTTTGCCTTGCACATACCTAAAAAAGCTTTTACTATCCTCCTTTATATTATTGGCCAATTTACCTTCGTACCTCATCTTTCCTCTGCGCAAGTTGGCGCAGAGGCAGAGCGGAAGAGTCGGACATCGCACAGAGCCGTGGTAATAGGGGACTCCATCGTGAGAGGAACTGACCGGGGTTTTTGTGGGAGCAGGCGGGACTTAAGGATGGTGTGTTGCCTTCCTGGTGCCAGGGTGAAAGACATCGCGGACAGAGTGCAGGAAATTCTCAAGGATGAGGGTGAAGAGCCAGAGGTGGTGGTACATGTCGGCACAAATGATTTCGGGAAGAAGAGGAGGAACATACTACAGCGGGGCTTCGGAGAACTAGGAAGAAGGCTGAAAAGCAGGACGCCCAAGGTGGTTATCTCCGGTTTGCTTCAAGTTCCTCGTGCTGGTATGGCCAGAAACAGGGAGATAATGGACTTGAACGTGTGGTTGGGGAACTGGTGCAGGAAGCAAGGATTTAAGTTCTTGGATCACTGGGGTATATTTTGTGGTAAGCATAAATTCTACAAGACAGACGGTTTGCACTTTAATAAGTTAGGGACCAACATTCTGGCAGGCAGGTTTTCTACTGCAACACCGCTACATTTAAACTAAGTAGCGAAGGGGAGCGGACAAACTGGAAGTTTAAAAAGGAAATTGAAGGGAAAGTTAGAACAAGAGAAGTCAAGAAAGACAACTGTATCAAAGAGGCATAAAACTCGGAAAGGGATCATGCTGTAAGGTTGAGTGAAATAGGGGTTGATGGGAAGGATGAGAGCAGCCACAAATTAAAAATACTATACATGAATGCACGAAGCATTAGACATAAGATGGATGAGCTTGAGGCTCTTTTGGAAATTGGCAGATACGATATTGTGGGGATAACTGAGACGTGGCTTCAAGTGGACAGGGCCTGGGAAATGAATATTCAAGGATACACGTGCTATAGTAAGGACAGACTGACGGGCAGAGGGGGTGGGGTGGCCATGTTGGTAAGGGATGATATTCAGT